>NW_015175441.1:234142-260986 GCF_001447785.1 Gekko japonicus
TGTCATTGTAATTCAGGCCTTATCTGGGCATAAGTCTCCACTTTGTTCTGTGCAATCTAGAAATTCATCCTACTTTGCATAAAGGAACAGATATTTGATCTTGCACAAAGTACCACTGCCTTCAAGCTCAAAGGGAGTCTTGCAAATATGTTGCAAGCAAGGAGGGTTTGTACAAGCACCAAACAAAATCACTGCCAAACAGGAAAGAATTAATTCTTATGAGGGCCTTGAACTATCTGGGTAACAAAAAT
Source organism: Gekko japonicus (assembly GCF_001447785.1). Classification (NCBI taxonomy): domain Eukaryota; kingdom Metazoa; phylum Chordata; class Lepidosauria; order Squamata; family Gekkonidae; genus Gekko; species Gekko japonicus. The sequence goes on from NW_015175441.1 coordinate 234,394, forward strand.
ACTTTCCCAGTTTTATAGGCAAACCGCAAAACCACTGAAGGATTGCATGTGTAAATATACACCTAAAGTTCTTACATGTGCAAGTTCCATTAATTCCAGTGGTAGCAGGAGTTATCTGGGGAACAAGGAGGCAGGATGCCTTCAGCCTTCACCTGACGTCCCTGTGGGAAGGGTCTTGGAGTCAGGTTTTACATGTGCACAATCTCAGCACACTAGCTCAGAAGAAATTTTGAGGGGGGAAAGGGGGCAAGGACATGGTGGCAGTAATGGATTTAAAATCTTTATTGAAAACTAAAACATTGACAAAGAAAACCAAGAAAAATGAATAGGGTTGCGAGACCCCCACTTGTCAGGTTCCACAGCAAGTAACTCTTCACACACTTTTCCTAAGAAGCGTTATGATTTATTAGTGTACAAGACTGGTACCATGTCCACAGGATTATTGTTAGGAATAACTAGAAGGCGGGAACATCCCAATACATATAGCTGGGCAAGGCAATTAGCTAAGCAAATTAACTTCTAGCGCGCTCGCGGGAAGACTCCCGGCGGGAGATTACATAATGAGCGGGAGAGTCGCAGGGCTTCCTGAGAGCAGAAAAATTCACACCAAATGTGGACCCCAAGCCCTCCCTACTTCACAAGGCCAGACTGATAACGGCGTCTAGTTCCCACGGTCTCCCTGGCATGTTTACGGCAAGCTGCTGAGCTGCAAGCAAGCGGGAACAGGGAAGGGTAGACTACACAGAAATGGCAGCTAGCTGACACCACTGAGGGTGGGGGAAACCCCATTTTTGCAGGGTGCTTTCTTGCTGCCTGCTAGCTGGCTAGCAGGGGAAATCCTGCCTCCTACTGGCCCAAAGGCAACATGATGAAATCATGCAGCAATGCTCTAGTTTTTGGGCAAAACTTTGTGGTAAAATTGGCTACAAACCATAGAGTTTTGCCCAAAAACTAGATCATCACACATACCCTGATGTCAGATGCAAAGCATGGGCAGCAGATCCTGTAGAGGACCAAGGATTCCTCCACCAGTTGCCAGGCAGGACCTGGCAACCCTACAATGCATGCACTACAGACTGATGGGGGGAATGCAAATACAAATTTGAGGAATTACTATGCTATGCATAACTTGATGCATTATCAAAATGACACATATGCTTATAGAATAAGCCACAACAAGAAATCAGATGATTTCTTGTGGAAGCCATCCCAGTTATGCTAGATTTGTTCTTTCTTGGGCTAGTCTAAAAGTAGAACCTACCTTTGGTGGTATTACAAGTGTACAGTCTTCTCAAGAGAGTGAGGGAAACCAGACTGGGAGGATTGTGGCTTTCTCTTTGAGCAGCATTTATAGCAGAGCAGGTGAAAGGATAAGTTCAGGGAACAAGGATGCTAGTATTGGGAGGGAATGGAGAGAAGATTAAAGAAGCAGATGGAAAGTGTCATACATTACTGGTTCCTGTATTGTGCATGTCCAAGCAGTGAAAAGATTCAAATGTGGGAGTGGAGTCTCTGTCCTGAAGTGTCAGTGGTGGAATTAAAATCAACCTATTTTCACCCATTCTGGGGTGTCTTTCTTATACATTTTTTCCTTGTATAATTTCCTATTGAAACCAAAAGCCACTAGTTGTACTTCGGGATCCTCTTTGGACCTGAGCCAAATTTCAGGATCATTAAATTGGGGTTGCTCTGTGATTGGAGCAGTATTAAAATCCATATCTCCACTGGTGAAAATATTAGCATCCAAGTAAATTTCTGGATGAATAATGAACCAGGAGATGTGTAGAGGATGGATTTCTTCATTGTAAATAGTGTTGTTAAAAGGGAATTATCTTAATTCGTTTTTACACAATTTCATTCTGAAATCCAACAATCTATTACCTTTCTGATTTTTAAGAATTTGGAGTACACTTTTTAATCAATTTTGGTTTTGATTGAAAGAGAAGAAGGGCAGGAAGGGAATGTGTTAGGGTTGCCAGGTCCTATCTTGCAGCTGGCAGGGGGATCCAGGCTCCTTCCTGGGATCTTCTGCCACATGTGCAAAGTGCACACAGTATGATGACATCATCCAGAAGTGATGTCATCATGTCACTGACATTGGGGGTGACACTCTAGTTTTTGGGCAAAACTCTATGGTTTGTAGGTGATTTTACCATAGAATTTTGCTCAAAAACTAGAGTGTTGCCTTGCGATGTCGGCAACATGATGATGTCCTTTCCGGGCGACATCATCACATCACCTTTCAGGCCAGTTGGGACTAGGATTTTCCCTCGCTGGCCAACTGGCCAGTGGCAGGGAAGCACCCCCCAAAATAAGGGATTCCCCTGGCCTCAGCAGGGGTCTGGAAACCCTAGAGTTTGTACACAATTTCAGAATTTCATTGTGCAGATTCTCAGAGGCAGGGGCTGTCTTCCCATACCTTTCTACCCTAATGCTAGCACACACTGTTGTGTGTAATATAAAATAAACAGTTTAAGGGCTGAAGTTACAAAAGTCTGCATAGAAGTGTAACAGAAAACTATAAAGAGAAATCCAATAGAAATTCTTATTTTTAAAAGAGAAATCAATGGCTATATCTTTAAAAAGTGAATTTCAGGGGGGGATTTTACTCCCCATAACAAGGCAGGAGATGAGTTTTTGAAGGAAGCTGCATTGTAAGATTAATCCACAAGGATATGTTGTTATCATGCAAGCCCTGATCATTAGTCATAGCCAAAAGTTGATGAGCCTCAGAGAGACACGGGATGGACCCAGTGAATAGAGTGATTCATACTTCCTCTTGCAGCAGCATTTGCCTGATCTTAGTTTCTTGATCTTAATTCCTTAATTCCTCAAAGCATGATATTCTACCGCAGCTCAGATGGCATCATTTATTTATTATTTACTTCCTGCATACCCTATCCAGTGGGGATCCAAAGTAGCTAATATCATTCTCCTCTCATCCATTTTATCCTCCATCAACACTGTAAGGTAGGTTAGGCTGAAAGAGTCAAAAGACTCAAAAGCAAGCTTCCCAACCATGGATTGTGTCACAGCAGCTCATTGTAGACATGAAAGTTTCCATACTGTTCCTGGTAAAAGGGAAGCTTTTATGCAAAGAATGTTTTCTGTGCAGTGTAATTTTTACACACAACCCTGCATCAGTGTGCAAGTCTGTTAAACACTGCTCTCCTTATAGTATGCATAAGATTAGGCCTGTGGGTCCCTCATGCCATGGAATAGCACTTTCTGACTTACTCAGATTGTTTTAAATATTTATAGGACTGATTTTAAGTTCCCCTAATTTTTTGTCAACAATATAAAGAAAGTTTGGGGGGATTTATTTGTTGCTAGTATGCCCTTTGCAGATAAACTGATCTGGTTTTTGTTCTATTTATTTACCACTTATGTTTGCTAGGTGTCCAGTGTCACTGGAACCCTATTTTCCCTTTCTGTCCAGAAAACACCAGACATATAATTTATAAAGTATCCTAGAAGGAGGAGGCAACAAGTTGAAAGAGTTTGAGAGAAACCTACTTGAACCAGCAGCCGCTGCAAAACAGGTACACATTTAAATATATGTTTACATTGTATTACATTGTTGCCCTGCACAAGCCTTTCATTTCAATTATAGACTATGGCTGCAAGCTGAACTGTGCAACGAACTAGCCAGGGACTGAATTGTATGGTAGCCCGATGATGGTGCCAACCTCCCGGACTGTAGACTCATGCCCAGCCGAGAGAAGCCTCGCAAGAAAGCAGTGTGCCAACCAGACATGGACCGACGGACATACCCAGTACCTTGCACTCCTGCCTCTATACAGGAGACGGATCAACCTCCCTGATGCCAGAATCAAGCAGCAGCCAGCGAGCAAAAGCCATGCTTTGCACCAGAAGCCTGAGTTCTCCTGCAAAGGACTCCATTGAAGGACTTCTCTTCCAACACACAGGCAGCCTTCCACCCCCACCTCACTGCAGGTACTCATCCCAAGTTAAACAATAGAACTTGGACGTGACAAGATCACCTGAGCAGCTAAGCACACATGCTGCCCATCAAGATAACGATGATGCAGATCACAGGATTGTTGACTGAATGATCGCCTACTCTTTCCTTTGTCCAGTCTCAAAGGGTCATCATTAAAGTAACGTCATGTCAATTGTCCCAACACTTAATCCTATTCTTTTAGCCCATTAAGATGGTAGCAGCATTTGACATGTTCCCGGGTAGTACGTGCTTGGTGGCTCATACCCCAAGCCCCTCTCAGGGTATAAAAAGAGAGCATCTGCCCATGCTCCCCCCCTCTTTCTTCTCCTACCTAACACCCTATCTAGCCGACTTCAGTCTTAGCGCTACCTGAATTCTCCTTCACGTGTGCTGCTGGCCATCGCACAGTTCCCCTTCCCTAGTATTTTCCCCATTTTTCACTGTAGGATCACTTTGTTGCATTGGAAGGTAAAGTATCACCCCACCAACGATCCATCCTGCTCATGCAACTATCGCTATTTACTCTAATGTCCATAGCTTTGTATTGATTGAATGAGTGATTGATTTATTGTATGTGACTGTGAAACTCTTTAATAAAGAAACTATTTTATTTGTGATCTAGTCTCCTGGTCTGTTTCTGAGAATCTGAATAACTCAACTCTGGTTATTCCCATCTATTTATCAACCCAAATAGTATGCCAGGGAACCCACAGCCAGCTGATTTGTTAGAAGTGTGACTGTGTTTTAATGTTTATTAATTTTAAATTGTTTACATTGTTCAATTTTAATTGTATTTATTGTATGTTTTATGATGTTCCCCTCCTGAGCCCGCTCATGGGATGGGGGGGCTATAAATACAAATAATAAATAAACATACACAGGTCATTGCTCCCTTAATGCCAATTGCCAATATTAATAACTAGGAGCAAGGCTTGTTGCAGCAATGATGTAAAAAGCTCTAGAAAGGTGGGGGGTCTTCCCCCTGGCCCCCTGCCAGGCGCAGGGAGTAACAGCACCTGCAGTAACATCTATAGCGAACAGCCATAATGGCTGTTCGAATCCCCACCGCGGCCGGAGTGAGCTACCGGCCCCAGTCCCAGCTCCCGCCAACCCAGCGGCTCGAAAGTAATTGCAAGTAGAGAAATGGGTACCTGCCTTAGAGGCGGGGGGCACCCTCCTCCTGGTTCCGTGCCAGGAGGGTTGACGGCGACGATGGCAGTAAGAGAAGCAGCGGCGGCGAGGAAGAACAATGGCGGCATCTGGCGGACCGAAGGATCGATGACGACATCGGATCGAGGCGGGACCGGATGACGCAACTGCGGAGCGACGCGGTGCGGCTGGAGCCCGAAGGGACGAGTAGCCGGGAACACCGCAGTCCAGGAGCAGTGCGCATCAATGGAGGGTCCATCTGCAGCCCGCTGATGGTCGCTGCTCGCCGGAATGCCGTACAATAATGTAGGCCACTTGTAAACCGCTCTGAGACCCAGTAGGGGTCATGAGCGGTATAGAAGTCACATGTAAATAAAGTAAATAAATAAAATACCTGGCCCTCAGACCCCGGGGTGGCATGGCGAGGGGACGCCCTGGCAGCGGCTCCCTGCCCAGGCCATCTCCAAGCACACAGAGGCCCAGGCCAGTGTCTCCTGCCCTCTCCAGAGAGCTGTGTCCAGCAGGCTGTGGGGCACCTCCACTGTGGCTCGCCCCTCATTCCATGGAGCCTTTTCTCTCAAGGTTGTCACCTTGCGGCCAGGACCCTCTCCCCTGCTCTCAGCACTGCCTGGCCGTTCTGCTGGGCTGCTCCCTCAGCGGCATCCCTGACTGGTGTGCAGCATCCCTGGGGCAGTGGTGGTGCTGGCTGCTTCCCTCCCTCCTGGCTGTCTACCACCCCCCCTCCCTTCCGTCCTCTCAGTGGGCCGTGTGGAGGTGACGTCAGTGCTGGCAGATAGGAGGCCAGAGCAAAGTAGGGCGGGGAGCTGCCATCTCATCTCCCTCATCCCCCCCCCTCCGGCTGGGGCCCGGCTCTCTGCCGGCCTAGCTCGATCAGCCAGGTGTGGGAGGGAGGCAGAAGGAGGCCGCACCCACAGTGTGGCAAGGAAGAAAATCCGTGATGCTCCACCACAGAAGCAGAGTTAAAAGACACCGGAGAAAGTCCAGCTCTAACGTGTTCAGATGGACCATGGATGGACTTTCCCTGTCTGATCGCTCAAGCATGCTCTCATGCCATCCTGGCTTGGTGCCATTTCCTCCCCCCTTTCACAGTATGCACATCATCGCATACTCCATAGGGGTCCCTCAGTGTGGAGGTGCGATTCCTCATTTATGTGCATGGGAAACAACAACAAAAAACCACGATTCACCCACAGTTGCGTCTGATCATACAGTGACGGGCTGAGCCCACAGCTACAAAGGGAGGTGTGATCTCGCAACTGTGTGTCAAATCCCTCTGGAGGAAATAGCCTCACTTCCCCTCCGCTTCAACTGGCACACCTTTGTGTTCTTTATTGTTAACTTTAAAATATGTGCAGTTTTAATTTATAAATCAGGCCTGCACCAGATATCTGATAAATTTCACAGTTTTGCTGCCTTCCTAATACTTCATGGAAACAAAGAGGGGTGAAACCTGGTCAGGCATCTGGCCAGACTAGATGTCTGGGTCTGGCATTCTGAGTTAATAGTTGGATAATCCTGGCTGAAGCAGAATTGAGGTTTGTACTGTAAACGAAAAATGGTTCCTTGCTCTGTTCTGTAAAGTAAAATCTTTGGTTCAGGCTGCACAGAGGCCTGCAAGAAGTTTCCCAGAGATTGTTAGAGACGGCTCAGAAGTAGATAACACAGTGACCTTGCCAGATAAGTTGTTTCAGCTGAGGGCAGGACCAACTACCCTTGGTGCTTCCAATTAACGCATTCCAAGCAATTGCAATTATGGACAACTGTATATGGGGCAGGGACAGACCTAGCTGCCGTATGGTTTCGTTTCTCTCCCACTCTCTCTTGTCCATCCTTGGATGTCACATGCCTAGCAACTCAGAGACTTACATCACCTCTTGGGTATCTCATTGGTCCAAAGGCCTAGGATCAGTCAGAGACCCTTTTCCTATAAATCTTGTTAGTCCTCACACTATGGCACGGAGCTTGTGACTACTTGACACGGCAGTATGTCAGTGGTTCAAGAGCTCCCAAAATGGCATCCCACTTGATTCCTGTCTGGACTGGCTACAGTTGTGAACATCTTGTCTTGCTGGAACTGACTGCCTCTGCTGAACTTTGAATGGTAACTGGAACCTTGTTTCTGTATGTTTAGCTATGCTGGAAATGCTTAGGTTTATTTGTTTTATTTTCTCTACTGTCAAGTCTTGTTTTAAATATTTGTGTACCTTAAATAATGTTGCGCAGAGCGTGTGTAGTGGTCCACAGACCAGTCTAAGCCAAGACAGTACCTTAGCAGACTTTCCAGCTTCCCAGCTCTTACCAGTTCTTTGCTGTTCTGCCCCTCTATAGTAACCACACTGCACAGTCCAGTGGTACACTATATACAAGGGTTTATTCACAGAATATACAATCAAAGTGCTTCGCCAGACGCTTGTTACCTCCGAAGAGAACGTACATGGCTTCTGTACAGACTTATATACACAGTGGCACCAATCAGCAACAAGCTGAGTCATGATGACTGCACACTGTCCAGTGCCAGCCATAACCGGTTAGAACAGGCTTATCAGTCCACCTGCTGACATGTAGCTGTCACTGAACTGTCAGTTAGATCCTAATGATCTTCCTGCTATCTGATTAACTTACAACAAATAAATACTTATATTTTTTTTATTCTGTCATGGGTTTTGCCTTCAATAACCTCAGTCTTAATCCAGAGCCTTGGCTCTTGACTGCCTACCAGTTAACTGTTTTGTCTTGTAAACCCAGACTGCAGGACTGACTTTCCTTGTTAAGTTCCCTGAGAAGCTGGGAGGCTTGGTCTTTCTCTCCTGGGATGTTGGGATAGATTGAATGACCTGGTGGAAACCTACCAAACTAGGGTGAGTTTTAGACTCTCTCTGGTACTGTGTAAATCTGTTTTGTGATACACTCCCCTTGTACCAAAAGTCCTTTCCCGGGGTTGGGACTGGGGTTAACGTACCATGAGCCATAAGAGACAGAAACTTCTGATGGTATTTAAGTGATAGGAGGGTTTTAATTAAATTAGCTGTGCCTTTATGTCTGGGGGAAGTTTTCTCTCAGAAGCCACTTGTTAATCTGATGTAAATCCAATTAAGTCTTAACATTCTAAAATGAAAGTCTTTGAACTGATGTATAACTGATTTAAAGCAAGCATTGACTTCATGTGAAATTAGACTCAAAACAAAAGCAGATTTTATTTTATTTTTATTTCAGTACATTAATAATATCTAGCTGGGGTAAAGACTGGATTTCATTCTGATATTGGTAAGTTTTTAATTAACCAGCCTTTATTAATCATATAAAAAGTAGGCTTTAATTCACAAGGGAGTACTTTCTTTTCCTTTTTCTGTTTTTTCTTTGAGAAAAAGGATTTGCATATCACATTTATGATATGCATATCACATTTCTGATATACAAGAATGGAATCAAGAGGCTAAAATAGACACCAGAAGTTAGAAATTCAAGGCAGCTCCCCAGCTCTTCATCACAATCTGACATATATCGGCAGTGTTAGGCTGTGTGGATGTTGTCCATTGCTTATATTCAGGTGGGTAATAGGTCAGTGATATCTCTGAGCAGTGGCAGGTCATGTTACTTCATGCACCACAACAGTTTGAGAGTCTGTGGCATTGCTTAATGAATAAAAGAGGGTGTCCTTTCTCGTGGAGTTGTTCTACTAGGATGGTCCATGCACACTCATAGTTCCTCCCTTTTGGACTCAATTCTTGTCTTTGCCACAGAGAAATTTCTGAAAATCCAATCAAATCATCACTTCCTTGTGCATTTAAGGATAATGGTCAGGAGCGGAATTAGTATTAGGGGTAACCAATGGACCTTAAATCTCCTCAGGAAGGAAAGGGCTCCCTATGAGATACTCACCTGTTTACAAGAGTTCTGTTATTAGTGATGTTTTTGACTGACCCGAAATCTCCCTAAGAAGAGAACTGGTCTTATAATGTGACTTTTGCTAGAACGAAGTTGATTAAATTTTCTGTACAACAGGCTGCCCTCAGTATTTTAAACTTTGATATCAGCTATAAATACAATATTTATTAGTAAGTAAAGGGCTTGTCAATAGTTCTGCTGCCTGAGCAGAATTAAGGCTTCTGATATATATCGAGCAACACACTGTTTTTATATCTTGCCAAGTGGAGAGAGAACAGCTGGGAAAGAAAGATAGCCACAGCTGCTGTGAAGTTGTGATAAGGTAACCTCAACTTTTCAGCTTTTGCATAACATACCTTTCTTATTCAGAGTGGGGACTTAAGATTTTTTTGTGGATAATTCTTTTTTTCTTTGCTTCTCACACATAGACAGGGCATTCAATGTATACTCCTGCAGGGGGGGAAATTCTCTATACAATGAACTCTCACACAAAGAATAATTACTATACACTTAGAAGTAAACTGTGTGCACACACAGGAAATGCAAGTCGCATTATCCCTCCCTGCAATGAGGCAACATGGAGCAGCAATGGAAGCAGTGGGAACTTCACCACAGGGCTCACTTTTAACCAGCTAGCTGTTCCTTTTCTTTCTAGTCAGGCACTGGCCAGCATCTAGCATCATCTATTTTAGAATACAAATTGTGTAGCTTAGAAGGAGGGGTGGGAAGGAGGAAAAATTCAAAGGCCTATTCCTGTCCAATGTGCACTATAAGATGATCAACATCGAGTGATAAAAAGGGAAATAAAAGATAATTAGGCCTCTGGTGTTGGGAATCCCATCCACCAAAGACTCTCTCTGTCATACTTTGATCAATAATCCAACACCTTTTATCGTTGGGAGCCCTGAAGATATTGGAAACCTACTACAATCATCTTATTTTTCAGGTTCTGATTTATAATCTGAGCCAGAGCATGATAAAAAAAACACAGAGTAATAGAACTTTTGAATGCCTTCTGGGTATATAAAGTTTAGGAATGTATGTGATATTCTATTAAGTTCTGAACAGTTTTGTTTTTTTAAAAATCCTCAGACCCACATAACAGGGACAGTGATGTCATAACATTGGTATCTGTTCAAGATGTGAACTGAATGCCACACTCAAGTGCAGATATACAGTTACTTATGGCTAAAGTCTATGTGATTCAAGATGCCTTTGAATGAACTCTCTAAGTTTTGTGTGTATGTGAAAATAGCAGCCACTGAGGGGAGGTTGCTTGGGATCAGGACTGCGACACTGCAGAGACAGGGTTTTATCATTTCCCCTGTCTCAGTCATTTACTGGAGCTGCTATTTTTCCAACATAGGAAACTGATAGTTATACATGGGAAAGGAAATGAAGTCAGGAAAATGGTGCAAGGAAAAAGGATTGTGCTTCTTTCTCACTGAGACCCAAGGCAGATTACAACCATGATGTTAAAACAAACCCCTTTTTCAGAGAGAGCTCGTGACAGAAACTGCTCTTTTTCAAGAATAGCTCTTATCAGAACTACGGCTTGCCCAAGGTCATCTAGCCAGGTGCAAGTGGAGGAGTGGGGAATCAAACCCGGTTCTCCCAGATTAGAGTCTGCGCACTTAACCACTACACCAAACTGACTCTCCACACCAATTCCTAGCAACACAAAATAATGCAGTTGAGCTGGGATTGTAGAACAGAGAGGGGGGAAGAGAACAATGTGTGCAACATATCTCTTTAAGGCAACAAGACCATCAGAGAAAGAAAGACTTTACCCTTCCTTTACTGAACCATTAAAATGCAGCTTTGCTCCTAATCCAGGGATGCCCTCCTGAATAACTAGTAGTAGTATATAGGCGAATTGAACCCAGTAACTAATCAATGAAGTGCTAAAGAAAGGGATGATAATCAGGTTCTGCTTGGCACCTGATAGTAGCCAGACTGTAGCATTTTGTACTAGGGTTGCCAGGTCTAGGTTGGAAAATACCTGGAGACTTTGGGGATGGATCCGGGAGAGGGTGAGGCTTGGGGAGGGGCCTCAGCATGTAGCCATTTTCTCCAGTGGACCTGATCTCTGTCAGCTGGAGATCAGTTGTAAAAGTGGGTGATCTCCAAGCCCCACCTGGGAACTGGCAACCCTATTTTGTACCAACTGTAGTTTCTAAGGCAAGGGTGTCAAACATGTGGCCCAGGGGGCAGATAAGGCCCCCAGAGGGCTTCTATCAGGCCCTCAGTGGAACTGGCTGTCTTCTTCTTCTTCTTCCAGTTCTGCTGCAGTTCATATGTTTGCAGCTTACAGATACACACCTGAACAGCATACTCAGGGATCAGTACTTGGTCCACTGCTTTTTAACTTGTTCATTAATGATTTGGAGTTGGGAGTAAGCAGTAAAGTGGCTAAATTTGCGGATGATACGAAGTTGTTCAGGGTGGTGATAACCAGGGAGGATTGTGAGGCACTCCAAAGGGATCTGTCAAAGTTGGGCGAGTGGGCGTCAACATGGCAAATGGGGTTCAATGTGGCCAAGTGCAAGGTGATGCACATTGGAGCCAAAAATCCTAACTATAAATACACGTTGATGGGGTCTGAACTGGCAGAGACAGATCAAGAGAGAGATCTTGGAGTTGTAGTAGATAACTCACTGAAAATGTCGAGACAGTGTGTGACTGCAATAAAGAAGGCCAATGCTATGCTGGGGATTATTAGGAAGGGTATTGAAAACAGATCAGCCAATATAATAATGCCCCTATATAAATCAATGGTGAGACCTCATTTGGAATACTGTGTGCAATTCTGGTCACCACACCTTAAAAAGGATATTATAGCTTTGGAAAAAGTGCAGAAAAGAGCAACTCGAATGATAAAAGGGTTGGAACACTTTCCCTATGAGGAAAGGTTAAAGCGCTTAGGGCTCTTTAGCTTGGAGAAACGACGACTGAGGGGTGACATGATTGAGGTTTATAAGATTATGCATGGGAAAGAGCAGGTAAAGAAAGAGGTACTTTTCTCCCTTTCTCACAATACAAGAACCCGTGGGCACTCCATGAAATTGCTGAGCGGTCGGGTTAGAACGGATAAAAGGAAGTACTTCTTCACCCAAAGAGTGATTAACACTTGGAATTCACTGCCACAGGAAGTGGTGGCAGCTACAAGCATGGACGGCTTCAAAAGGGAATTAGATAAGCATATGGAGCAGAGGTCCATCAGTGGCTATTAGCCACAAGGTATAGATAGGGACTCTGGGGCAAGTGATGCTCTGTCATCTTGGTGCTTGGGGGGGGGTCAACAGTGGCCTGTAAGAAGTTAAGAAATTTTTACATTCCTATATGTGTTACAGCTTTTGGCTTCAGTAGATGCTAGGTCTGGCCTGTAAGTCTATGGGCCCCTAAACAAGGTGCCCCCATCAATGCTCCCTCTAAGCTGTGGAATCTTGTGAGCAAAAATTCTACTTTGTGAGCTACTGGCATTAAAATTGTGAGCAAGTGATTTGGCTGCTGCATAAATTAGTTTGCTCTGGAGCCATCCTTCCTGAGCTAAGACAAAAATGTGTGAGCCGGAGGCTAAAAAATGGAGTTAGCTCACACTAACTCAGCTTAGAGGGAACACTGGCCCCCATCCTCCATTGTTTCCAATAGATGGAAAAAGACATGTAAAGGGATGTGGTCCCTTTAAATGCCTGAGTTGTGCCACTGCTGCTTGACTTGACTTCTCCAAGCCGTGCCCAGATAAAAACTTAATGATAGAAACATGGTAGAGGATTCAAGAAGTCAATGTAAATGAACAGAGAACTCCATGATGAGCTAAGGAAGAAAAGGGAAATGTTCAAGAAATGGAGGGAAGGGCATACCTCTAAAGAATATCTGAATGTTACTAGGCACTGTAGATCAGCCATCAGAGAGGCCAAAGCTCAGAGTGAAGTGAGGTTGGTCAGGGAGGCTTGCTACAACAAGAAAAGCATCTTCAGATATGTGAAGAGCAAAGCATGGTAAAAGAGGTGATAGGTCCACTAATGGCAGAAAATGGAGAAACTCTGTCAGAGTTCAGAGAGAAAGCAGAAAGGTTCAATGACTATTTTGCTTCAGGGTTTTTGAAAAGTACTCAGAAACGTGGAGTGATTCATCTGAAAAAGAGAACAGGCTTATCTAGAGATGGTAATAGGCAAGGCACGGTGTCTGGACCGTTGGTGGACATGGACAGAGAGATTGTTGTGAAGCATGGAGTTGCGTCCTGGCTTGGAGAAGGCATTTAAAGGAACCATGTCGCTTTCCCCCCTCACTGGAAACAGGGCCAGCTTGCCCGCTAGGCAAACTAGGCCTTTGCCTAGAGCGCAAGCCAGCCGTTAGGGCACTGGAGGAGAGGCAGGGGCAGCCGCTGGTGCACCCGGCCAGCGTGGGCAGGGCACAGCAGTTTCCTCCCCCCCCCCCCCCCCCACTTAAAAAGCAAAAATGTGGGCAGATGGATTCGGAACCCGGTTGCTGGGTCGCGCGCTGGGTCAGGGGGTGCAGGACGCGGGGGGCGGCTTTGGACCTTGTCGTGAGCAGTGAAATGACTCGGGAATGGACACTGGACTTCGGGAGGAAGAACCTGGCTGGACTGCTGGGCCCCTCCCTCCCTTCCCCCGGCCAGGCCCTGAGTGCCCCTGATGGAGTGCCCAGCCTGGCGCCCCCTTCCAGAGGTGCAGCCCTTGGCCTGGGAGCGAGCAGGCGGGTGGGGATTCCACGGTTGCGCCGCTCAGGCGGGGGGAAGATGGGCAGGCGAGGCTGCTGCTTTCTGGCTGGCCTGGGCAGAAGGGCCTTGGTGGTGGTGGGCAGCTCGGTGGTCTCTCTCCAAGCATGTGCTTGGCGGGAACAGAGGCCGGCTGGCCCTCCCGACTTTGATGGGGCTCCCCACCGCCGCCGGCGGGCAAATGGGCTGGAGGGCTCTCCTCAAACCCCGAAAGACTGGCCCCTCTTCCCCTGCTCCTTTCCCCACCCCCCACCCCCGCCCAGCTAGAAAGTGTGGGTTCTTCCGCCTGCCTCCTCTCTGCCCTTCTGGTATATCCCCCGTGTGGGCCGGAGGGACGGATTGCCCGGGCTGAGTGGGGGGGGCGGGGGGCTGGCCTGTCTGGGGAAGAGCGAAGGTTTCAGTCAGTGCCCCCAGCAAGGAATGACCACACAAAAAGCCACCCCTCCATTTACGGCGCTATTATGTAGCGTTTTAAACTGGGGACGGACTTAACCAAATGTTATGTATTGGGGGCCTTAATGAAGCCCTGCTGTATTCAGGCCGGCTTTCTGCAAATGCCACACACACGGTATGTCCCCAAGCAGAGCGCCTATCTATGTGTGTCTCTCCCACCCCCCTTTGCTACATATTACGGCGCTATTATGTAGCGTTTTAAACTGGGGACGGACTTAACCAAATGTTATGTATTGGGGGCCTTAATGAAGCCCTGCTGTATTCAGGCCGGCTTTCTGCAAATGCCACACACACGGTATGTCCCCAAGCAGAGCGCCTATCTATGTGTGTCTCTCCCCCCCCCCTTTGATTCATTCATTTGGAGTTGGGATGCTGTCATTTTCTCCCTCCCCCCCCCGAAATGCATTTGAGTAACACATCCATCATAGAAAGTAGATCAAAGTGATCCATAAAGAGAGCTGTGTTAGAATTTTCTGGTGTTTCTGCTATATTATAAACATTGTACAAATCAAACCATATTTGAGAGATTTTTTCAGCAAAAAACTTTGCAAAAGTGTTGTAGCTAACCATCTCTTTCTGGGTGTTCACAGGCTCAGCCTCTGGAGTTAACAAGTGGTGAGCTACTTTAAACTGCTGAACTGGCCATGAACTTGATGCCACAATAGTAACACACCTCCTCTCCAACAGCAGTTCCAAACTGTTGGGATCAGCTGCTAGTTCTCTTTACATTTAAAAACTACAATAGATCAATTAAAGGGGTCTCCTGATATTTAATAAGTCTCTGCTAATGGTATTTTCATTTAAAATTATAATAGATGTGAGGAATGGATCTCTTGGTGTCTACTGTTGCATCTAATTGGTCTCTGACAGAAAGCCCTAGCCCCTAGGACTCACTGCCAGTTCTTGGACTGAAAGCTTTTAAAGAAGGCTGGCTGGTTGGCAGGTTCCACTCAGCTTTTTTACAAACCAACCTAATGAAGTTTTGCTCAGAAAGAATTTCAGTGGGACTTATTCCTAGGTAAGTGGTATAAAACTGCAGCCTGAGTTGGTCCTCAACAGCAGAGGCTAATCCCAAGGGGCACATAAAATTATATGCTATAATACAGGTGACCATCTTCTCTGGCACTATATAGTTGCAGGGCAGCTGTTTTAGTGACAGCAGCAATTTA
The DNA here is from genome assembly GCF_001447785.1 of Gekko japonicus. Taxonomy (NCBI): domain Eukaryota; kingdom Metazoa; phylum Chordata; class Lepidosauria; order Squamata; family Gekkonidae; genus Gekko; species Gekko japonicus. Next base: position 249,776 of record NW_015175441.1, read on the forward strand.
ACTTTCATTAATGCGTATGTTCTCCCACATGGCTCAATTTTTTAATGATAAAATTTGTGGCATAATCTGGAGAATCTGATGGGGCAGATGGAGACAATGTACCCTGGTGACTACTTAAACTTTGTATCAGCTGGCCAGGAAAGATCTATTGACTCTGACTCTTGTCAGGCAGGATGCTTTTTGGGAATGTCCAAAATGTTTTTGTTAAATGGAAAGGAAAAATGCATCCATTATTTGCAGCAGCATGTGCCTAAACAAAGTTGATTCAGAATACTCTTCTATAGCTATAAAAGCCATAGAGATCATTTTTGTTTTAATGTCATTTTACTAGTTCTTTAGCACAGAAATCCAATTTTATAAAGGAATTTTGCTGTCAAATGTCTGCTATAAATATTTATACATTTGATTTATATTGACTGCTTTAGTTAATTTCACTTTTCGCAGTTGTCTATAGAAGATGTCAATAAAACTAATAAAAATGGAATGTGTGCTGAGCAATTTTCCCTTGTGACAATCAGCTTCCTCTCAGGTGGAATCAGTTAGGAGGGCTTCTCTAAACAGCCCTGGATACACCTGTAGTGGACCCAGTGAGATCGTGGTGGGCAGGCAAATCTCTTTCTTTTGTGCATTCATTCTAACAGACTCACAAGTCCAGAAGTTATTGAATGCACATGGAATCTGTGTACAGTATATTCTTGATTTTTAAAAAATATCTTTTCAGTAATCCTCATGTTACACTCAACAATTATACAGCTGAACATGTGACATAATCTTCACATTTATCCAGGAACTGGTCTTTGGTTTCAGTTGCAAAGTGAATGCACGTTGGCTCTTTCTTGCAAAAAGATGTATGCAGATACAAGCAGGATGTACATACGTTCACCGTAACATGTGAACAGGGCTTACACAGGCACATGTGTTCTGTCCCCGTGATCAGAACTTTACTTTTCCAGGGTTTCTGATTTCAGGAAGAGAGCCCATGTGTATATAATTTATACTTGCATAAGCACTATATCAACATTAGACTGAATGCATGTAAGCAGTGTGCGAATCCAACAGGTGTGATCCCATTCTCCATTCTGTGTACAGACATACGGTTGTCCAGGGCTAGTGTGATATCCAGATAGCCTTGAGCAACGGAGTCTCTCATTGTAGGATTAGTGAGTATACCATTATCTTCAGAAGTATGTTTATATACCAGGAAAAAACAAACATTCCTCTTCCTGAGAAAAGACCTGTGAAAAGAGTAAACCTCCAGGAACTGCTTATGAAAACCAGAAAACTACTCAGATTTTTTTTAATCCAACACTAATCACATTTTTGTTTAGCTTTGTGGCTGCTCATGCCTTTTAAACATGGAATAGCAGGTGGCTTTAGGATGAGTTGAGAAAGTATTGCCAGGATATTTTCTTAAGTAACAGTATAGCAAAGAGCAAACTCTGATCTTCTGACTTGTATGTCTTAGTTTCCTTCTACATTGGGAGTCTGAGGTGGGCAACTTACTGTACAACTTATCCACAGAAGCTGTGGTTGCCTGTTTGTATTACCTGTGAACTGAGACAGAAAGTCTCAGACAGGTGTTTAAAAGAAGAAGAAGTAGAGATTGGATTTAACTACCTGAAAGAGTCTCAGAGCAGTTTACAATCTCCTTTCCCTTCCCCCTCCCCACAACAGACACCCTGTGAGGTGGTGGGGCTGAAAGAGCACCTGAGAGAACTGCTCTTGAGAGAACAGCTCTGAGAGAGCCATGACTGACCCAAGGTCACACCACCACCAGCATGTCGAGGAGTGGAGAATCAAACCCAGTCCTCCCAGATTAGAGTCTGGCAGTCTGCGCTCCTAACCACTACACCAAACTGGCTCCCTACACCAAACTGGCTCTCTTGTTTACTGACAAGCACTTTCGATAGGCATGTAATCTTATCCTAAACTAGGAATAAGGCTCGTTGTGGGGGGGAAATACAATGAGCTCTAGAAAGAGGGTGGGGTCAATGATTTTGTATCTTGCAGGCAGAGTAAACATAAAGTAGTGTTTTGCAGTGTAAAGAACTAATGTGGGTGAAGAACGGCATACCTTATGGTAGTAAAGAGTAATCATTGTCCATGGTCATACAATGTAAAGTTGCAGTGCCCATAATCACAGTGTTGGTGAATGAATTTTGGGATGCGTAAGGCTGGAAAAGCTGTGACAGGGTGCAGCATTCAGTAAATTCTTCATCTGTGCATTTTGCAAAGTCATCTGTTGTCTCTTTTGCACGTCTGAGCAAGTGGTCATCACGTGTGCCCTGTGAGAGAACAGGCGTTGAAGGAAGTGGGGGGGCAAGGTCAGAGGTAGTCGTAGAGGTCAGGACAGAAGTGACATGATGGTAGAATAGGAACATGGCCATATAAGTATTTGTGCTAAATATAGTGGGAGTTGTTAATTGGCACCCGACAGAAGGTGTAATGGCAGTGTGTTGTTGGTGTTTGTTGTGGGCCAGGAGGTAGAGTCAGTAAAGTTATGCCTAAGCAGTGGGTAGTGGCTGGATAGTGTACATGCATTCAGAACATACTGGCCGTAATTAGAAGGACACTTGTCATTGTGCACAAAGTAGCATGTTTTGGTGAAGAGTTGTTACACAGAAGAGAATTAGTCCCTGTAGGCAGATCTACAGAGAAACAGTGAAATCACATTAGAAAATACCATGATAACTGAAGAACCTCTTTGTAGACAACATTTCTGGTGAAGACTGTGTCAGAATGGGGTAGTAGTCTTCATTGCTGGGGCCCATCAACAACATGAACTCTGAGATCCTGGAAGCAGTGTACCCCTGAGAAAGCCGCATAAAGTTGTCCATGTGTGAAAACAGCTGCACGTTTTTGCCTCTGGCCTGGAAGTTGCTTGTGATGGGAAACCGTCGTGGTGGTCTCAGGCAATGATACAGTGGTGCCTTTCTTCTCTAAGGAAAGCTCAGAAGGCTGTGGAGATTAGGAAGGTCAACAGTGATGCAACTTGTATAAGTGCAGTGGAAGGTGTGTGACCGACCAAAGATGTGGAATCTCTGTCAGTTTTAAGCCAAAATTGTTGGCTGAGTGTAGGAATAATTGGTAGATCACGGCTCTGTTCAATCTGTAATGTGTCAGGTGGTGAAAACAGCGCAAGTGGTGGTTCACAGGGGCCCAATTTTTCAGGATGGTGGGATAGTGCAAGAAATGGGTGAAGTGAATAAGAGCAGCAGTTTTAAAGTGAAACAACAGAAACAGCTGGAGGGCAATTGTGCTGGCTTGCGGAAGGGGTCTTAGGTAAAAAGCAGAAGGTTGAAGGAGTGGGGAAAGGAGGGAGTAGAATCTCAGATTATTGTAAAATAACTAAATGATATTTGATTGATTTAGGAGGAGGAGGAGGAACAAAAGAACTAATTCCCCTCATAGGAACTACTGTCCCCCCCTTCTGTCATAGAATCATTGAATAATATCAACCACTCCTGGTCACATTTGACAGTTTCAGAGTGTGGTGTCTGTGGCAGTGTACCTGTCTGAGGTCCCACCCCTCCTCAAACCCACCCTCTCCAGGCTCCACACCTGAAATCTCCAGGAATTTCCACACCTAAAGTTGGCAACTTTATCTCCTCCCCTCTCAGCAGCCTCTTCCTAGGCAAAGTTCTGTCTTTCTTGTTAGTGGGGAGCAAAACAGCTTAATTCATTTTCCTCCTCCACTTTGTGATCTGTACAGCAACCCTGCAAGGTACGATAGGCAGAAAGTCTGTGGCTGGTCTGAAATCACCCAGGCAGCTTCCATAGGGAGGGTAATAGGGAGGCTCCAGCTGAATAGGAGCAAGCAGCCAGGGCTAGTGAAGTAATGCCAGTCAGGAGGCATGAAGGCACCCTGAGAGTGCTGGCATGCCTAGGGTTCCCAGCAAAGACAGATTGATACAAAGGAGGATATGAAAGTCTCCATATCTCTATTTTGCCTTAAATTGGTTTTGATGCCAGCAGAGTGAAAAAATGCCAGAGGCTCTGGATGGGTGTCCCATGGTAATTGCACCAAACAATTCCCAAAGATTTTCCAAAACACTACTCTGTCCACATTCATTTTCTACACTCACAGCATCCCCTGCCAGAACGCAACACATCCCTAGCACTTTGAATTAGCACCAGAGCTTTAAGACCTCTCCAGCTGTCAGCTGGAGATTGGCAACAATGGTTTTCTAGGAAGAAATGGCTTGTTTGGAGGGTGGGGTATATGGCATTATATCTGTCTGAGGTCCACGTCCTCCTCCTCCTCAGACCCGACCCTCAGCAGGCTTCATCCCTAAAATATCCTGGAAGTTTCCAACCCTATGTCCTTTCCAGGCAACCATCAGCCTACCTTTATCTGCCTGTCTTCAGGTTTACATCTCCATCCCCCTCCCTACAGCCTCTACCTAGGAAAAGGGCAGTCTTTCCCTGCAATGGGAACCAAAGCAGCTGACATCATTCTCCCCCCCCCCATATGATCCGCACAACAACCCTTTGAGGTGTGTTAGGTTGAAAGTCTGTGAATGGTCCATAATCCCCCAGGCAACTTTTATAACCGGAACCTGGGACCTGCACACCATCCTCTGAAGCGCTATCAGGTACATATCAGTGGCAGTAATAGGGTGACCGCTGGCACCTTTTCCTATCATTTTTTGCCTTGTGATATTCTGCTTGTGGTCTGTCTTTTTTGTGGTGTGACATGGTTGTGTTATTGGGTTTGTTTCTTTTGAAGGGAAGTGATGTGTTGTGGGTGAGGACATATTTTTACCTCAGGATACACCAGGTCACATATTCAACTGACAGTTCCAACTGTCTGGGGGGGGGGGTGTTTGAGGTCGGGAATGGATGGAGGCCCAATCAGCTTCCATATGCAAATGACCTTGAAATGCTGGCCCAATCAGAGAAGAATGGCCTAGGCTGCAGTGGGTGGGAGAGAGGAGCGGACCCAGCACCCATCCAATGATTACTCTTAAGTGGTAGTTCATCTGCCAACAGGTGATGCAGTACTCTTCAAGGGCCAATGGAAGAGCCTGGAATCATTAATAAATTACCAAGCCTTGTGTGTGTGTGTGTGTGTGTGTGTGTATGTGGATATGCAATGGTTTGAGAATCATCCCTCCCTCTTTTTAAAAAGAAGAGCATTTTATGAATGTTAGCTGCCATCTTGTGAAATAGATGTTGATCCTGGAGAGAGGAAAAAAGGGACCAGCCCAAGACATGCTAGCTCAGGGATGTCAAACATAAGGCCTGGGGGGCGGAACCAGCCCGCCCAGGGCTCTTATGCGGCCCGCGAGTAACTAGTGCAAGGGAGGGAGCAGGAAACTGCTTGGGGGGAGTGGGAGGAGCCACTCTGATTGTGGTTTCAGCATGGCGGAACAACCTCATCTGCAGTAGTCAAGCACCGTGGGAGCATCTGCCCAGTGCTGCACTGCTGGCTCTCCAGTCTGCCCATATGGGTTTTCCTTTGCACCCCCCTTCTAGCCCATGAGGCCTTGCAGTGAGGATATATCAATTCAGAGCTTACCAGCTGCTGTCCTTTATACATTTTATGTCTCTGGTACCTGGCATTACATTTTATAGCACACATGGCCTGGCCCGACAAAGTGACATTTCTGTCAGATCCGGCCCTCATAACAAATGAGTTCGACACCTCTGTGCTGGTTGTTAACGTGATATCAGCTTAGCCACATCCCTTTTCTGATGTGTGCATCTATATGCCTGCCTCTTTTGAACACTCCTCCCCTCCTCCACCCAACCTGCTACAAGACAGTGGCTTTGCTTAAAATGCTTTCAAAAGTAGATTCATTAGAGAGGTGAAGCCTAAAGGGCACCTAGGAAGATTTTTCTTTCTCTCCCTGCTTCCCTTTTGTCTCTACTGTTGCGCCTGTTTGCTTCAGTTCTTTATCTTGCCCCAGCACTGTCTGTGAATACTAATCAGATCAGACCTCTTCCAAGCCTCAGGCAGCCATTTCCAGGTAATTGGTCCGGCTACCCAAAACCTGACCCACTCTTTTACACACCAAAGAGGTCTGGTAATCCATGGCTATTTTAGGGATGCCTGTGGCCAGCCTGGCTCAGAAGAGATCTAATTTATATGCTTAAGAAAGCGTAAATTACAATAATCACAACCGTATCATGTTTTATAATGTAGAATAGCATAGTGATTTTATAACTACACAGCAGATAATAGAGAAGCTTTTAAAATTCTTATCATAAAATGCTTTCCATTAGAATAGCTGCATGTCACTGGTATGGATACAGATATTTAATAGGTGAGAGAGTGGTATGTATTGATTGTTCACTTTTCCTGGAAAAATAAAAGTCTTTCTGTTCTCAGGTTGTTTCAGGTATTATACTTCTTTTTGCATCTCTATGTGGGAGTGTGCTCAGATACATGTGTGGACCAAATAACAACTGCAAGCAACTATTATGATGGTGGCGGAGTGACAAAGTGTTCCTCTGGACACAGAAGTTACTGCCAACCAGTGTCTATAGCTGCCAGGACAACACATAGGTCCTGACTGAGCAAGATTGAGCAATCTTCACAAATTAGGAGAGTGGGCAGCAATGTGGCAGATGAAGTTCAATGTTGGTTAAGCGTAAGGTGATACACACTGGAACAAAAAAAAAATTCCAACTTCAAATATAGGCTATTGGAGTCTGCACTTGCTGAGATTGAGAGAGGGTCATCTTATATAGCTCCATGAAAGTGTCAACCCAGTGTGCTGCAACAGTGAAAAGGGTAAATTCTATGTTAGGGCTTATTAAGAAAGGGGTTGAAAATAAAAAGGTCAATATTATAATGCCCCTGTATAGATTTATGGTGCAGACTCATTTGGAATACTGTGCGCATTGCTGGTCACCAGCAATATCTCAGAAAGGACATCACAGAGCTAGACAAAGTAGAGAAGAGGGCAACAAAGATGATTTAGGGGGTTGGAGCACCTTCCCTGTGAGGAAAGTCTGAAGAGTCTGGGGCTTTTCAGTTTAGAAAAGAGACAACTAAGGGAGGATATAATAGAGGTTTATGAAATTATGCATGGGGTAGAAAGTCGACAAAGACATTTTTTTTCCCCTCTCCCAAAATATTATAACCCAAGGTCATCAAATGAAGCTGATGGACAGTAGATTCAGAATAGATAAAAGGAAATACTTCTTTGCACAGGAAATTATTAAAATGTGGAATTTGCTACCAGAGGATATAGTGATGGCCACAGGGATAGATGGCTTTAAAAGGGGATTAGACAGTTTCATGGATGATAGGTTTATCAGTGGCTACTAGTGATGGTGCGTGAAGGGAATCTCCACATTCAGAGGCAGTCAGTCTCTGAATCCCAGTGCCAGGAGGCAACATCAAAAGAAGGCCTTGGCTTCTATGTCCTGTTGTTGGATCCCCAGAAGAACTTCTTGGTCATTGTGTGAGACAGGATGCTGGACCAGATGAACCACTGGTCTGATCCAACAGGGCTCTTATGTTCTTCTGAGCTTGACTTTTTCACCACTACTGCACACTTAGTCAACATTTTCATTGAGCTTCCCACTACAGTCATAAGATCTCTAGTCTTGGCCAATTCAGACCCTTCAGCATCTATATATCTAATAGTGAAAGGCGCCCCCTGTGTGCGGATACCTAAATCCACGCCTCGGGGGCACCTGGGGGGGAGGGAGATTTTTGTGCACACTTGGGGCAGTCCCCAGGTGTGCACAAAAATCTAAAAACATGGAAAAAATACCGGGGAGATACTTAAATCCCCCAAAAGTGACAGAGCATCCCCTGCGTATGCGCAGGGAATGCTCTGCGAACTCCCTCGCTGCCGCCGCCGCCACTTCAAAGCTGGGGGGAACAGCAGTGCTCGGGCCTCGCTTCGGAGGCGGCAGGGGGGAAGAGCAGCGAGGCGGCGGGGGAAGGGAAGGGGGGAGATGGAGCGGGGGGGTGGAGGGGGTGGAGGAGACGGCGGAGGAACCGGCGGGATGGGAGGAAACTTAACTCCTCCTGCTGCTTCCTCCTCTGCCTCATGTGTGGAGGTCCCTCCCCCCCGCGAGTATCGTGGGACTGCCCCTTGTCTATATATCTAACAGCAAAGGCGCCCCCTGCATGCGGATACTTATTCCTGCAAATCTGGGGCATGCAGGGGGCAAGGAGATCTTTCAGCACACTTGGCGCATGCTCTAGTTGTGCAGAAAAATCTTACATGTTTAAAAAAGTATACAGGGGATATTTAAATCCCCCCAAAAAGTTAAATGGCGTTCTCTACTGACAGATCCCCAGTTGAACACTCGGGAGCCCAAGGGAAATGGCGTGGCTGCACACGCCCCACAAATAACGCTGGCAGTTACAACCACCCGGCAGCACAAACTCCCACCTCAGAAACCGTCTCTGCAGGGGGACTCGACTCAAGCAGAGTCTTCCAAGGCTTATTGTCTTCCTGCGGAGGAAAAGGAGCCTCCCCCCCTTCACGGTACTCAATACCACAGAAACCCAGCATCTCAGGAGTTGGGTGGGGGAGCAGAAGCATGGAAAGGAAGAAACGCGGAACACAGACCTGAGGGAGGAGGGGAGAGAATCTGGGTTGGAGGGAGGGCAGGAGGGGCTGACTTCTGCAATTTCAGAGTCCCCACAGGCTCTGAGACCCCATCTTCTGTCCAGCTGCACTCCAAGACTGCGGAGCAAGAGCGTCCCCCAGTCCTGTGCCGGCTGCCTGCCTGGCCTTCCTGACAAGAAGTTGCCTGATAAAGTTGCCCTTTGTGCAACTTTAAAGTTGCTCTCTCTCTCCCTCCCTCTCCTGTTTCCCCGCCTCACACACTCAGCGAGCTTGCCTGCTCTACCAGCTTTGCTTTGAAGCTGTTCAAATTGTGCCTTGCAGGGAGGTGGAGAAGCCTGGGCAGTCACTATAGGAACTAGCCCTACGGTGGGGGGAGGGGAGGGTTGGTGTGAGCAGCCTTTTCTGACTGTGGTGGTGACTTCTGCTGCTACTGCAGCAACTTCATCCCCAGCTGCAGCAACGCTGCTGCTCTCCAGAATATCTGTGTCAGGAAGAGAAAATGAAGGCATGTGTCAGGAAGAGAAAATGTGTGTAAGGTTGCCAACCTCCAGGTGGCACCTGGAGATATCCAGAAAACCAATATGAGTTCTCCTAGAGAACATGGCTACTTTGGAGGGTGGACTTATGTCCTGCTGAGGTCCCTCCCCTCTCCAAATCCCACCCCCCCAAATCTCCAGGTGTTTCCCAACGTGGAGCTGGCAACCCTACCTTGGTGGCAGAGAGAAAGAGAAAGAAGGGGATATTGGGCTGGGGAGAGAATGAAAGAGAAAGAAGGGGTGGGGGAAAGAAGCAAAGGTGGGAGAATACCACCTCCCTGCGTGTTTTCTGGGTGTCCCCACTTCTGCAAGCCCCCCTCCTTCCTTCCCCTCCCACTATTATCACACTTAACCTTTTACCAGCTGCAGTGGTCTCTGATGCACAGGGTCGCTTTGAACATTTTATTGCTGTGCCCAGTTATTCCCACCCCCTGCGGTCTGTGGGAGATGCTCTGTAATGCCCCCTTAATGTCTTCCATATCCCTTGGCCTTATAGGGATATAAAACAAACCACAACACATTATGCAACATTTTGTTGAGGGTCCCCTCTTGTATATTTATATTTTGGATTTATGATTACCATTTTGTTGTTCTTGTTCTAGCATGCATCACCTTTTGTCACACTGTTGCCAACCCATCCAATTTAGACAGATCCCCCTGCAGCTCTTCACAATCTGTCCTGGTTTTCACCATCCTAAATAGTTTGGCATCATCTGCAAACTTGGCTACTACACTGCTCACTCCCAATTCCAAATCGCTTGTGAACAAATTAAATAACATTGTTCCAGTACCAACCTTTGTGGAACCTCACTGCTCATCTGCTTTCTCTGAACAAACTGTCCATTTATTTCTGCTGTCTACTTCCTACCATTTAACCAATTTTTAATACATAAGAGCAATTTACTTTCCATATGTGCTGGAAGTTGTCTGTAGAATTAAGTGGTTAAAAAAGGCCTTGATTTCTGAGAAACAGCAAGCTGTAAAACAGGTAAAGTGGGAGGATAAAAGCAAAGCTGGCAGTACAAAAGAAAAGAATGCAGTTTCAAAAAACTCCATGTATTTCTCCTCTATTGATGCGTTTGCTTTCATATGGAATCTAAATTGCTCATTCTAAATACTAAATGTGGGGCCGGGGCCAGGATTGCGATGATCGGCGGGCAGCTGCGGCCCTGCTGAGCACCAAGTGGCAACAACTGAGCCAGTGCCTTGGCGGTGGAGGCAGGCGGCAAAGGTGAAGACCCCCAGTCTGTGGAGGATTGCCCCGTTCGAGGTCTCGACTGACTGGGTGGCCGCAGAGCTGGTGGGAGATCGGGGGTTCGTGCACCCCTAGTGGCGTGCCTATTACAGTGACTGGTGGGAGATGAAGGCATGCTTCCTATTCTCTCCCTGCAGCAGCGACCTGGAGAAGAACTGGGACAAATTGGAGAAGAGCTAAGAAACAACATAATTGGTCGGTGGCTTACCTGATGCTGGAAGGGGATAGCCCTAACTAGATTAAGGAACTAGTGTCCTGGCTGAGTAGGAGATAGTTTGGAATTGGGGCTAGTTAGATCCAGATATAGTTAGCTGAATGTAGATGGGGGGTGGTTTTTTTATCCAGCTATGAAATTGTCCACTAGATCAATTGTTATTATTTTAGATTTTTCAGTTGCTAAAGTGAGTAATTGTGAATTCATTAAGGATTGTAGATGTCACCAGCCTTATGTAACTAGCAGACTGGTGCTTGATGGATGTTTAGTAGCAATCCTATTAGATATTTTAAATAGTAGGACAAGGGGGATTTAGATTGTATCAGCACCTGGATCAGCTGCTTGCCACCAGTGCAGACAGTGAGGGCACCTTTTCAATACTATAAGCAATGTTCCCTCTAAGCTGCGGAGTCTTGTGAGCAAGAATTCTACTTTGTGAGCTAAAGGCCTTAAAGTTGTGAGCGAGCGATTCGGTTATTGCATACATTAGTTTGCTCTGGAGCCCTCCTCGCTGAGCCAAGACATAAATGTGTGAGCCAGAGGCTAAAAAACTGTGAGCCGGCTCACACTAACTCAGCTTAGAGGGAACACTGACTATAAGTGGTCTGAAGCTCACACAAAGACTGGCTGGTGCAGTGATGTGTAATGATATGAGCTTATGTTTGT
>NW_015175442.1:0-42080 GCF_001447785.1 Gekko japonicus
GCTAAGCAGGGTTGGGCCAAGCTGGTTGGCCCTGGTTAGTATCTGGAAGGGAGTATTTGGAGGGGAACCACCTCCACAGAGCCACCTCTGAACATCTCTCACCTTCAAAACCCTGCTGATGAAAAAGGAAGGAGGGGCCTGTACTGACCACCCCCAAAAAGCTATGCTGAGAATCACAAGACCTGCATGCACGAAAATCGTGTGGGATGGGGGCTGTAGCCAGAAGGGAAATTGGGTAAGACTGAGAAAACTGGTTTTACTACTGTTTTCAATGGTCCAATTGTTTTATTGTAATTGTATGTTGAGATTATGCAATTATGTAAGCCACCCTGAGCCAGCCCCAGCGGGGAGGGCAAGGGAATAAATGTGAAGACTGAATAAATAAATAAATAAACAAACTGACTGGATCCAAGCCTACATAGTCATACCCCATTTTGCTTCCCACTGGGGGATCCAAAGTGGCCAGGATCAGATTAAGACTGGCCGGGGACATTTCCGGGTTTTGGTGGCTTGCACTTGGATGCGTCTCATTGATCCTCTGTTGGAGACACACCAAGCCAGGGCAATCAAGAGGGGTCTTGGCTGGTTCTGGACCCCCCCAGGAGTCTTTGTAGGAGACTCCCAGCCCCCCACCCGGGGGATCAGGGAAAAGCCTCTCCCCAGGCGATGGCCAGGGGATTGAGACTTGCCCATCCCCGAGAGGTCCTGACACCACGGAGCCAGTATGGTGACCACAGCCAACCCCCGGACGAGCGGACAAGAAAATAAGCGAAAGCAACACTTGCAATAAACAAACTTGCCCAAACAGTGAGTCAAGCAGCCTTCTGCTTAAGCAAAAAAGTCTCAGTCTGCCAGATCGATCCGAGAAGGAGTGGTGGGTGGGGAAGGGTTGGAGGTCCGTAAGCATTATAGAAAAGAGGGGGGGAATTAAACTAACCGTACGAGACTCCTTTCGAGCGTGAAAGCTACAATTTAATCCAAGACGTGTTGAAATCCGATAAACCTGACTTTAAAACTAAAAACTTTTCTCTTCTGTAAAGAATGGCTGGGGGAGGGAGGAGAATGGCAGTGGAAAATAAACTTCCAACAGGAAATACTATACCAGTGCTGGCGAACCTTTTAGAGATCGAGTGCCCAAACTGCGACCCAAAACCCACTTATTTATCGCGAAGTGCCAACACAGCAATTTAACCTGAATACTGAGGTTTTACTTTAGAAAAAACAACTCATACATTAACTTAAGATGATCCAAACAAAGTAAGGAACGCAATCCCAAATGCTTTCATTTACTTAAAATTATTTGGCAGAGAATTCAACACTTTAATGATGGTCTGGGCCTGGCTGGGGCGATGGCACGCGTGCCCACAGAGAGGGCTCTGAGTGCCACCTCTGGCACCCGTGCCATAGGTTCGCCACCACTGTACTATACCAACGACTCCCACCCAAGCACAAGAAGCGGCTGCAGACTTTCCCAACATGCTGACCTCAGCATTGCACCCTCTGCTGGAGCAAATGTTAACTACGTATCAACAGTAAGCTGGGTTCTGTTCAAAAACAACTTGTGTGTATGGAAAAAAGAGCCAACAAGACAGATAAAAAGATCATGAAAGTTGAAACAAGGACTAGAGACATTGAGCAAAAGCTGGAAGAAGTTAAAAAAAGAAAGGAATATGGATAAAAGCCAATTACTCCAACTTCAACTGGAAAAATCAATGTACGTTCTACATGTTCAAGGAGTTCCTGAACAGAAGGGGGAAGATCTAAAAACAATTCTAAGCGAAGCGATAACATCAATTTCAGATCTTAAGCAAGAGGACCTCCAGAGCGACACGTCATGGACTTGGTTTACTGTACCTATCCTGATTTTATAAGAAAAAAAATAAACTACCTGGAGAAATATACGTGAAATTCTCCAAGAGAACTATGAGAGAAAATGTTTTGAAAGCTACAGTGGGAAAAACATTAAAAGTCAAGGAGGAAGAAATTAAAATTTTAAAAGACGTTCCATTTGAGATCCAGAAACGAAGACGACAATATAAAGATTTAATTCTGTTCCTTCAAAATAAATCAATTGCTTACAGATGCAGCTTCCCAGAAGGACTTGTGTTCAACTGCAATGATAAGAAATTTAAAATTGACTCTGTCCAAAAGGCCAAAAGCTTCTTGAAACAACAATTAAGTGCAGATAAAGACGATAAAACAATCTTGGAGGAAGGAGAGGAACCCAGCGGGGAAGAATTGGACAACTCCTCAAGTGACTCTAGCAGTACTACTGAAACTTCAGAGTCTGAGAAAGGAAAAGCATTACCTAAGACATCAAAACCGAAGAAGAAGAAGGGCAAGAAATAAATGTGATATAATGGATTACAAAACACGTGAACTTAGAGTAACTAAATGCCATTACACAGAAGTTGAATTTTTTTTGTTTTTTATTGCTATTGCAGGAGGGATATATTTATATATATGTAATTTTGCGTGCGAATCTTGTCTTATTTTAGTGGTAGCGTACTTCCCCTGTTCCCTTCCCTTTAGGATGTGGGATGCAGTATTATAAAACCAATTAAAATTATATATATAAGACTAGCTGGGGACCTTAGCTATCTCAGGTTTAAGAGGCCCCACAGCGTGACCTCCAAAATGGCAATTTAGTGATTTTACTGTACTTGGAGGCCCCTCATAATCGAAGGCCCCACACAGTAGTTAATTTAGCTTGTGTGGGTATCCCACTCTGAAAGCTGCTTTCAACGTCATGCTGCCATCCTCCATTGTACCCTCAGAAAAACAACCCTGCGAGGGAGGTTAGGCTGAGAGAGAGAGAGAGAGAGAGAGAGAGAGAGAGAGAGAGAGAGAGACTGGATTAAGATTACATAGTGAGTTTTCATGGCAGGGTAGAACCAGGCTGATTTCGCACTAGAGCTGCCTCGACCGACCCACAAAGGGGGGGGAGAAATGGGGCGAGGCGGGGAGTCAAAATGCAGCCCCGCAGTTTCGGGTGTGAAATGGACCAATAGTATCAGGGCAAACGGCGGCGCAACATTGAGGCAGCTCTAGTGCAAAATCAGCCCCAGAGTCTCCCAGCTACTCTAACCACCACACCACACTGGCTGTAAGCTAAGTAGGATTTATTCAATTTCTCCTGGAAATCCAACAATCCTTTCCCCCCACTTTTCTTCTTTTTTTTAATAGAAATTTAGAGACGGTTTCTGATTAATTCCATTTTGATCAAAGAGAAATACAAAGAGAGGAGGGGCAGGAAAGGAGGCTCTGCCCTATTTCAGAATGCCACTCTGCAAATGCCCAGTGGCGGGCGGAGTCTTCCCAAACCTTCCTGTCCCCTGCTAGGCCATCCCCCCTGTGGTGCATAACGCAAGACAACTGCAAGGGCAGACGTTGGCGAGGGCAGTTGTTACAAAACAGGGCACTGATTTCTGGTCAAAGGGAAATGAAAAAGAAAAGGAAAAGAAATACCACCTTTAAAAGAGAAAAAAAAAAAGAGATATCAAGTGGACACAATAGTAAAGGTAAAGGTTCCCTTGCTCGAAAGCCAGTCGAATCTGACTCTAGGGTTGCGGTGCTCATCTCCGTTTCAAAGCCGAAGAGCCAGCGCTGTCCGAAGACGTTTCCGTGGTCATGTGGCCGGCATGACTAAATACCAAGGCGCACGGAACGCTGTTACCTTCCCACCAAAGTGGTCCCTATTTATCTACTTGCAATTTCTTGCTTTCGAATGGCTAGGTTGGCAGGAGCTGGAACTAGAGACAGGAGCTCACTCCGTCATGCGGCACACTCGGGTCTCGAACTGCTGAACTACCGACCTTCCACAGCCTGCAGTTCAGCGTCTTAACCACTTGAGCCACCGCAGCTCCTTGTGGACACAATAGGTATATATAAAAAGTCAGTTGTGAAAGATAGAAATTCCAAACCCTGTAACAATCCTATGCATCTAAAGCGCATGTTAGGTGAACACTGTCTCAAGCCACAAGAAACAAGGTAACCCGACAAGCAAAGGCAGCAGTTAAGCCTTAAAAATCTCCCTGTAGGCCTCGCCTAACCTCACTGCAGATAGGTTAGTTAGAAAATATGATAGAGGATAGGAAATGGTACTCTTGTGAGCAATGCTCCCTCTAAGCTGTGGAGTCTTGTGAGCAAAAATTCTACTTTGTAAGCTACTGACATTAAAATTGCGAGTGAGCAATTTGGCTACGGCATAAATGAGTTTGTTCTGGAGCCATCCTTCCTGAGCTGAGACAAAAATCTGTGAGCTGGAGGCTAAAAAACTGAGCTAGCTCACACTACCAGCTTAGAGGGAACACTGCTTGTGAGTGGGGAGGACAGAATGGATTAACCTTAACATTCCCTAATCCTTACAACCATGTTGGTACAGGATGCGATCCTTAGAACAAGAAACAAAAATCTGTTCCCTGCCTAGTGTTGTCTGGGTACCCACAGGGCAGAGGCAAATTGCTTGAGGAACTGATAGGCGGTTGCAATGGCTATTAAGAGCAAGGGGAGCTCTTAAGTACTGGAGATCCTACCAGCCCCCCCCCCCCCCAAGAGCCCTTGCTTTTAGTTGGAGCACTACAGCACTCGGCCGACAGCTGGGAGGGTCGTCTGGTGTCTCTTGAAAAGGTCCCTTGGTTGTATGTATGTATGGGAAGGAAAATTATGAATGGGGTTTAGATAGGTTTTTAGGTAATTAGTTTGATTTGTATTGTGGATTTTTGCTAAAAATGAACTTATGGTAAAGGTTGTATTGTGATATGGACAGTTTGTATGGTTAGTTATTTAACTATTTATGTTGGTGGGTTGTATTTCTGGGAATAAGTGAAGCTTGTGGTAAATATAGGAAGAAAAAATCTGAATAGGGTTTAAATTTGAGTTATAGAAAATTAGTTTAAAGGAGTTTGAAGATTCTTGGTGTATGAAAAAGAAATGAATTTTTGGTGTATTTAATGTTTATGCGTACTTTATGAAGGAGGGTGTTGTCTATATGTTTATATATCTAAATACTTTGTTATTTATAAATAGAGGGTAAAAGTCAGTTTGATAAATTGAGTTGGGAATTAAAGTAAATTTTTGGTAATATCAATTAATAGTTTGTAATGTAAAAGATGGTAACTAGGAGATGTTTTTGTAATCTGACTAATATCAAGTGGAAATTGTGAGACCCTATGTTGAGAGTTTAAAGTCTACTGAGAATGGGTAAATATATAATATATGAGTAAAGATAAAAGTAAGTTAAAAAACTATTATGATAGTAACTTTAGAAAAGCGTACATAAAGTGCTAAACTGTTTTCTTTTTTCCTCTCTAGCCTCTAGGATTAAGAGATTAATGTGTGTTATGGCCTGCTCTGCAGGGAGGGCGGGGTACACATCTGACCAAAAATAAAATAAACAAACAGGGCCCGTTTCTCTGCCGCCCGACTGCAGGAAGACACGCAGGGCACAGGGGCGGGGGCAAAGGGGCAGCCGTCTCCACAGCCCAGAGTGGCTAAACCCCCCCACACGCACGCACACACTGGTGTCCCTCACCTCTAGAAAGCTGGGCAAAAATGCTCAAGGCAAAGTGCAGGGTAAACACTTCTCACCCCACACACACACTGCTTCCCGGGCCCAAAGATACGTGAAGACTCAAAACACTGTTCAAGAAAATTGTAGATGGTCGGATTTTGATACAAGCAGAAAAGTAATTATGTTTTGTTTTTTCTTGTATGTATGTATGTATGGGAAGGAAAATTATGAATGGGGTTTAAATAGGTTTTTAGGTAATTAGTTTGATTTGTGTTGTGGATTTTTGCTAAAAATGAACTTATGGTAAAGGTTGTATTGTGATATGGACAGTTTGTATGTTTAGTTGTTTAACTATTTATGTTGGTGGGTTGTATTTCTGGGAATAAGTGAAGCTTGTGGTAAATATAGGAAGAAAAATTCTGAATAGGGTTTAAATTTGAGTTATAGAATATTAGTTTAAAGGAGTTGGTGTATGAAAAAGGAATGCATTTTTGGTGTATTTAATGTTTATAGGTACTTTATGAAGGAGGGTGTTGTCTATATGTTTATATATCTAAATACTTAGTTATTTATAAATAGAGGGTAAAAGGTAGTTTGATTAATTGAATTGGGAGTATAAATTAAATTAAATGTTTGGGAATATCAATTAATAGTTTGTAATGTAAAAGATGGTAACTAGGAGATGTTTTTGTAATCTGACTAATATCAAGTGGAAATTGTGAGACCCTATGTTGAGAGTTTAAAGTCTACTGAGAATGGGTAAATATATAATATATGAGTAAAGATAAAAGTAAGTTAAAAAACTATTATGATAGTAACTTTAGAAAAGCGTACATAAAGTGCTAAACTGTTTTCTTTTTTCCTCTCTAGCCTCTAGGATTAAGAGATTAATGTGTGTTATGATAACTGATAAAATTTCCTAGGATATACCTGTATCTGTATTGTTTTTGAGAATGTACGTGATGTTTGTGTGTAGCATATTGAAAACCCAATAAATAGATTCAACAAACGAAAAGGTCCCTTGGTGATAGTGACATTGGAGGATGTTGGGAAGGCAGATCTTCAGTGGGTGCTGATTGCGTCTGGAGGGTGGGACTAGCAGCACCGGGGCTCAGGTCCAGAGGTGCGGTTTCTATCTCCAGCGTGTTCTTTGCTTGGATGGGATTTGGTCTTGCCAGCTGCGCCCTCCCACCGCTGTGCTTCTATCCTCGGTGCTTGCTCAGTGGAGCAGAGGGAGAAAAAAAGGTGGGGGGAATGATGGTGCAGATGCTAGGATGTCTTCTGGTTTCGGCGACTTGCAGAGCGGGTGTGCTCCATCACAGCTCTGATGTGAGCACCCTGCAAATGTGCCGATGAAGGGGGGTTCCAAGTTGATCTTGGACCCCCCAGACCCCTTGTATGGGGGTCTCAGCTTGGGGCATGAGAGGTGCCTCTCCCAAGACAGAAGCCAAAGGATCAAGGCACTTTTTTGCCCCGATAGGTCCCCACGGCACAGAGCCAGCATGGCACCAAGAGGCGCACACTGGACAGAGCATACAAGGATCCCGAGAAATGATCCTCTCTACATGCCAAGTGAACGCAAGTACAAACGTGAGTGAAGCCATGATCCAGCAAACAATCGATAAATCATTACTAGTAAAGCCGCCCCAAAGCCCCAAACAAGCGGAAGGGGAAGGGGAATGCCTGATCCTGAAATGACTGAGTTTAAAGTGGGAGGCTGAAAGGGCGGCTCGAAGGAAGCAGATTACGATGAAGTGTGTGGCGGACCAGCAAGAAAGTGATACATTCCAGACTTACGGAGAACTTTTAAACTTTCCTCTTGCATAAACAATGACGCAGCGAGCAGAAAAAATGGCATCGAAAGTGAAACTTATAATACGAACTGCCAGCACAGCATTGCCGGCTACCAGACTAGAAATAACCAGAGACTTTCCCAAACTGACTGCTGTAGCTTTGCGCCCTCTACTGGACCAGATGACCAACCTTAAGGTCCAGCTGGATATGTTGCAAAAGGAACTCAAAGAAATTTTAGCGAGAAAGAAATAAAGCAGATGTTCCTGAAGCAACAATAGAAAGTGGAAGAGGGACCTGAGAAAGTGGAGGAGAATAAAGACACAGAAGAAGAAGAAGAAGAAGAAGAAGAAGAAGAAGAAGAAGAAGAAGAAGAAGAAGAAGAAGAAGAAGAAGAGGAGGAGGAGGAGGAGATAGATGGGGAAGGCTGTGATACCATCTCGAAGAGTCTGGCAAAACTTTTTGATCTTGAAGCAGAACTAGGGGCTGCTGCCCCTAAATCATCTAAAAACTAATTTGGACTTTGATAAGAGGAAAGGAAATTGCAAAACAGATTAACTCTGATAGCGTGTTGTTTATTTTTAAGGCATAACTTTAATTTTATTATATTTACACCTTAGTTTAAAAGATTGTGATGGCTTGCTTGACATTTTTGCATTAGTAATCTTCATGTTCTACTGCTAAGATAACAGAGACCAATCAAGAACTTTATATATCTGTATTATGGATCCTTGTTACTCTTTATTTTCGGTTGTTCCATTACCCTGACCCTGTAGTTTTGTAGATTAGAAAATTGAAAAAAAATTAAAAGACAGATGCTACGATGTCACTTCAGGGTGAGCACCTGGAAGTGAATACGGGGTGGCCATGACACTTTAGCAATCCCCCCGAATGACAAGAGAGACTGGGGAATTCCTAGAGCATGGCAGCTACCATATATACCACTTCTGGGTTCCCATCCAGAAAGAAGTCATTGTTTTGTTCCCTCTCCTGGGTCCACACCCCAGTGCTCTCGGGGGGTTACAGGGGAGGCATACCAACCCTTTTCTCTACCAAACCCTAGAGAGCGAGTTTGGTGTAGTGGTTAGGAGTGTGGAACTCTAATCTGGGAGAATCTGGTTTGATTCCTCACTCCCCCACATGCAGCTGCTGGTGCGACCCTGGGTCAGTTGCAAATTCTCTCAGAGCTGTTCTCTCAGGAGTAGTTCTCGAAAGAGCTCTCTCAGCCCCACCTACCTCGCAGGGTGTCTGTTGTGGGGAGGGGAAGGCAAAGGAGATTGTAAGGTGCTCCGAGACTCCTTCAGGTAATGAAGACGGGGTATAAATCCAATCTCCTCCTCCTCCTCCTCTTCTTCTTCTTCGCTTGGGCGGGCTATGTGGGCCAGTAGTATCTGAGTTGCTGGGCAGGATGTGGCATTCACACAAGTAAGAGAGGACCCAAATAATTAAAATATTGTGGACTTCATGGAGCAGAATTTACCCCTTTTGCCTCTCCGGCTGCAGCCGACTTAGCCCTCCCTTAAATGTTGTTCCCCACAATAGCATAGGGGGCAAAGTGGGGGTCTGCAATGGGAGGCAGAACTGGTGGCTATCGCTGCCCTCGTTCTTGCAGTCCTCCGCAGACAGTTAATACAAGAAATCTATCAAGTACCACCATATACTGTTGGCGGTCTGCAGTCAGTCTGGTGGTTCTCAGTTCTGGCCGACCTGCCAAAAGGAGGGTCCCAAAGGTAATTTGAAAGGAGGAAGAAAACCTTACCCATTTGTACTCGTTGCTTAATGCAAATTTATTCAGCACAGGGTAAAGCAGATGTTCCAATGCCATTGTTTCTCAAATCTGGCTAGAATCCTTGCCTTGTTGTTAAAAAAAATTACATGGTTTGTTATTGTAAACTGGCTCTTTTGGCAGCGCGTTCCTCTCCTTTGTACCGGCCAGCAGGATCCTGCAGTTATGCATACATTTCCACGCACCCTGAAATAGAAAGATTAATGCTTTTAGGGTAGCTATTTTAGTACCTATTGTGAGCCCATTTTTAGCATGTGGATTGCCTTATAAATAAATGCTGGAACCGTTCTAATCTTGGTTAAAGTGGCTTTGTTTCCCCCCCCCCATGTATCACCCAGAATATATTACATTCCTATCTTTTGCTTCAACGCAAGACTTTTCATATTAGTTTACAAGTGTATTGTGTATTCATTCCATAGATACACGAGAGAGAGAGATACCGCGGCTATGCCAATGCCAGTTTGTGGCTTATGAAGGGAGTAGCTGAGCTGGGCTGAAAGGCAGCAGAACACCAAACCAAAGAAAAAAAGACATTAAGAAGAGAGAAAGGAATGTGGTCTGGTGCCACTTTGTACGCTTCAGAGGTTTTCATTTGCAGAGACTAATTTCGATGAGTTTAATTCCTAACAGTGTTGGTGCTGCTGCAGTCAAGGGGGAACCAGGCTATTTGCTCAGCCCAGGGGTAATTTCATCGAAAAAGAGGTGCAGGAGCTCATTTGCATAATCCATTTGCATATGCCACACCCCCTGACAAAGGGAAGGCATGCAAGCAAGCCTGGGTTCTCTGCCTGATCCTCTCCAGGTGCCCCGCAGCACCTGGAGACGATCGGGCAGGGAACCCAGGCATGTTTAGAATGCCTTTCTTTCCCTTCCCCATCAGGGCCCGCCCCTGGGCTCCTTACTGCCAGAATGCTGTTCTGTCACATTCCATCAGGAAAGGACCCCCGGCTCGGCTTCATCTCTCCCCCTACCTGACCCGGATAGCCCAGGTTAGCACAATCCCATCGGATCTCAAGCTAAGCAAGGTTGGCCCCAGTCAGTATCTGGAAGGGAGGCCACCAAGGCATACCAGGGTCGTGAATTGGAGGCAGGCCATGGCAAACCACCTCTGAATGTCTCTTGCCTTGAAAACCCCATGAGGTCACTGTAAGGCAGCTGTGAATTGCCAGCATAAAAAAAAAAACCCTCCCGCCCCCTGGACAAGACTCACTGGAAATGGGGTGCTGCTGGGTCCCTCCTGGCAACTGGAGTGTGTGGGAACTTAGCAGCAGCAGCAGCAGGGGGAGGCCGAGGTTGGTGATGCAGTGGCGTCTCTGCTGACATGGCAAGGTCACTTCTGGCATGCACTGGAAGGAATATCTGTACATCTCCAGATATGCAGGACACTCTGGTACTTGTGCGAAACCTCTATGGCAGTGACGGCGAACCTTTTAGAGACCGAGTGCCCAAACTGCGACCCAAAGCCCACTTATTTATCACAAAGTGCCAGCACAGCAATTTAACCTGAATACTGAGGTTCTACTTTAGAAAAAACAACTCATACATTAACTTAGGATGATCCAAACAAAGTAAGGAAAGCAATCCCAAATGCTTCCATTTACTTTAAATTATTTGGCAGAGAATTCGACACTTTAATGATGGTCTGGGCCTGGCTGGGGCGATGGCACGCGTGCCCACAGAGAGGGCTCTGAGTGCCACCTCTGGCACCCGTGCCATAGGTTTGCCACCACTGCTCTATGGTTTCACAAAGTTTTTGCCCAAATACCAGAGCATCTGGAATCACCAGTGACAGGCTGACATCTCTTCCGGTGCATGCCAGAAATTATGATGTCACACCCCCACCCAGGCCTTCCTCCCACTGCCACTAAGTTTCCCTGCCAGCCAGCTGATTAGTGACAGGAGGGGGGCCCAGGGCACGAAATCCCCCACCCCTGGTGTGGGGCTGGCGGCCCTACTGGAAAAGACAATAATGCTAGGGAAAGTTGAAGGAAAAGAGGGAGACCAAACATGAGATGGGTTGACTCAATAAAGGAAGCCGTGGCCTTCATTTTTTTAATTTTCAAAAACCCCTAACCCTTTATTAAAGTTATAACCAGGGCTATTTTTGGGCAGGAACGCACAGGAACGGAGTTCCGGCTGGCTCCCAAGTTGGCCACGCCCAGCAGGATCTCATTAGCATAATAGGCCACACCCAACAGCAGAAACTCATTAGGATTGGCTACATTAGGGGTGTGTGGCATAACATGCAAAGGAGTTCCTGCTACCAAAAAAGCCCTGGGTTTGGACAACAAACAAGGTAAACAGAATAAGAAGGGAAAGGTGGGTGTGGCTGGAGGACCACACTTCTGGTAACATGGGGGTGCGGCCTAATGTGCTAATGAGCTGTGCTGGCAGGGGTGTGGCCCAATATGCTAATGAGTTCCTGCTGTTGGGTGTGGCCTATTATGCTAATGAGTTCCTGCTGGGCTTTTTCTACAAAAAGAGCCCTGGACCACAATACTTTCATGAATAAGCTATAGCAGAAAAAACATATCCTTGAAAAAGGAGGCAGTAACCACTGCAGGGTGAAGAAAAGAGCCTTAATCACTGTAGGATGTAAAAGTGAATTCTGATAAGCTGTTGTCAGATAGGTGAGTTATATAAGAATTGAAGCCCTGTCAGACAAGAGGAGTCCAAACAGAGTGCCAGATCAAAGAGTGTTTTAAAAGTGAAGCCAGGTATGATAAACTTGGGTTTGAGGGGAGGAGTTCGTGTTCCGCCCTGAATGACCATATTGGTGCCCAAGTGAGAACAAATTTAGAGTAGATCTTAGTTGAGCCCGTTTAAGGTCTCAGGGGTTGGAGATCTTGTTCATATGACAAACTGATCCCAAATCTTGTCGTCCCAGGCAGCTAATGCCCTGAATGACCATATTGGTGCCCAAGTGAGAACAAATTTAGAGTAGATTTTAGTTGAGCCCGTTTGAGCTTGGTCTAAGGAGCTGGAGATCTTGTTCATATGACAAACTGATCCCAAATCTTGTCGTTCCAGGCAGCTAATGTTGGGGGTGCAGGAGATTCCCAGACTGCTGCGATCATCAGTCTGGCCGCAGAAAGGAGAATCAAGGGAAGTTCTTTGCATGTATCATCCCAAACCGAAGAGTCCCATAGGTTTAAAAGAAATGAGTCTGGCTTGAATGGAAGTGATTGCAATATAATCTTGCCAATCTGGTCCATAATTTCATGCCAAAATTGTTGAATTACTGGGCATTCCCACCCACAGTGGAAGGCCACGGCCTTCATTTTGCAAGATCTGAGCAATGCTGTTAAGGATGAGTCTTTTTGGAGGTCATTGATTCATAGGGTTGCCATAAATCAGAGCCAACTTGACAGCACATGACATTCATACTCCTCCCCCTGGGCTGCTCAGGCTTCAAAAGGAGCTGCTGTCTCATAGAGTTCCCAATCTCCAGGAAGGGGGACTAACGTCCTAGAATTACAATTGCTTTCCAGACTACAGAGACCAGTTCCTCTGGAGAACTTGTCAGCTATGGTGTGTGGATTCCATGGTATATTTTATTTATTTTATTTTATTAAATTTATAACTTGCTCTCCCCGAAATCGATTCAGAGTGGGTAACAACATTTATGAATCATAGAGAAGAAGGAGGAGGAGGAGGAGGAGGAGGAGGAGGAGGAGGAGGAGATTGGATTTACACCCTGCACTTCACTTCGAGTCTCAGAGAAGCTTAGACATTCAGGATACAAGAACTTAACAGGCAGAGAGGAAGTACAAAAAACAAGGAAAACAACAGAAGCATTCAGTAGGCTCTGAACAGTAGTGAGAATATGCTACAGCCCTTGAGTTCAAGTGGAATACACACTCAGTACCAGGATTTATATTAATAAGACCGCTCACAATGCTGTTGCCTCTCCAGTGAATGGAGGGTGCTCAGTGCTGTGGTATGTGGAAAATCTGCATGCCAGTGGCCTACAGAAAGATGTGGCACCATTTAAAAAAAATCCCATGTACAACACTCATAAAATCAGTTTTCTTCACAAAATATTTTAAGAACCTTGTATGGCTTCCTAAAAGATAGTTACGTTTGGGGTGGGTAGAGCTTCCCTTGACCGTGTTCCAAAAATAGCTCTAGCAGCTGAGAACTACCAGAGATTCTCTGCTTTATTGGTGGGGGTTGGGGGTAGAGGTGATGACCCAAGGCAGGACTTTTCTGTTGGTCATAATGGATTTTATTTACTTTTTAAATTTATTTTATTCAGTTTATAACCCTCTCTCCCTGAAACCGGCTTGGAGTGGGTAACAAACATTTTTTAATCATACAGTCTAAAACATTATAATCATTACAATAAATATACTAACAATTAAATAATTACAATAAATATACTAACAATTAAATAATTACAATAAATATAATAAAGTCAATGAAATACAACTACTATACTATACCATATTTTTTTAATTTATTCCCTTCCATTTATATCCCGCCCTCCCCACAAAGCAGGCTCAGGGCAGGTTCCAACCTATAACAATCTGCTGAGTGCGATTTACATCATAAAAACGGAATAATAAAATACACACAATAAATACAATACAATGAGTAAAACAATAACACTTTAAAATCAATTATAACTCAATGGACACATAAGAGCAACTCATGTGGGAAGGAAGGGGGAGGCCAGATGGAATTGGATGCCCGCTGCCTCAGCTGAAGGCCTGGCGGAAGAGCTCTGTCTTGCAGGCCCTATCTAGGAAAAACAAAACTGAAATCCTAGAGTGGCATCAGAGCTTTACTGAACTTCATCCCCTCCTCTGTTCCACCCTTCCCAGGCACCATCTCCGAACCTTTGGGAATTTCCCAAGAGTTGGCACCTCTATGACATCATGCCATGTGACTTCCCCCAAGCTTTAGGAGCCTGTCCGTCACAGGTTTAGGAATTTGTGTAAGATCAAAGGGTACAGGAGTGTTTTGACACTCTATGGGTGCGTTCAGACGGGGCGTTTCTGCCGGCATAAACTGCACCGGTTGGAACCGGTGCAGTTTCTGCCGGGGAGGCCAGATTGAATTGGATGCCCGCTGCCTCAGCTGAAGGCCTGGCGGAAGAGCTCCGTCTTGCAGGCCCTTTCTAGGAAAAACTGAAATCCTAAAGTGGCATCAGAGCTTTACTGAACGTCATCCCCTCCCCTGTTCCACCCTTCCCAGGCACCACTTCCAAACCTTCGGGAATTTCCCAAGAGTTGGCACCTCTACGACATCATACCGTGTGACTTACCCCAAGCTTTAGGAGCCTGTCCTTCGCAGGTTTAGGAATTTGTGTAAGACCAAAGGGTATAGGAGTGTTTTGATAGTCTATCTGTAGTAGAATTTTCCTGATTTGAAATATCTGGCTGGAAGATATCCTGTGCAACAACAGAGAGACTGTCTTTATATTATTGGTGTATTGTGACTCTGGGGCAAGTGATGCTCTGTCTTCTTGGTGCTTGGGGGGGGGAGCAACAGTGGGAGGGCTTCTGATGTCCTGGCCCCGCTGGTGGACCTCCTGATGGCACCTGGTATTTCTGGCCACTGTGTGACACAGAGTGTTGGACTGGATGGGCCTTTGGCCTGATCCAACATTGGCATCTCTTATGTTCTTATGTTCTTATGTTCTTATGTTATGTTCTTATGTGATCTGATTTTTTAAAAAGTTTTCTGTAAATAGATTTAAGTCCTACTTCGCAGGAGAAAAATGAGATAAAAATATTTCAATAAGACATGGAGTTTTTCCGATCTATAGCTCACCTTATTATCCGTTGTTAGTCTTACTTGGGTCATTGTACCAAACCTTGGTCATTACAGCACAAAAGGAGCCATCCCACAAGCCAAAATCCATATTCTTTTCAGAGAGAAGCAGAGGTCTATCAGTCAGGAGCCAGTGACCAGCTTTCCCTGGTGTGAGAAAATGGCTCCAGTAACAGACAAAAAAACTGTAAGATGTCGAAAGAAGCATCAGGTCTGCAAAGTTCCGTAGTGCTGAAAGGCAGTGTGGTGTAGTGGTTATTGTGTCAGATTAGGATCTGGGATACCAAGATTTGAATTTCTACCAAGATTTGAATGCTTGCTGGGTGATCTTCACCCAGTCACACACTTGGCTGCAGTCACACACACTAAATAATCCGCGTTCAATGCACTTTCCAACTGGATTTTTGCCAGTTCACACAGTAAAACCCATTTGGAAAGTGCACTGAAAGTGGATTGAAAGCGGATTATATAGGGTGTGTGACCACAGCCTCAGGCTCAAAGTATTGTTGCTGGGAGGATTAATACATAAGAACAGAGAACAATCATGCAAACTCCTTTGGATCCTGCTTGGGGAGAAAAACACTCATTCACATTACCTGCTAGGGAGGTTAGATCCCACGCTATAGTGGAAAACCTCCTGGCCTAGACCCCCCCCCCCATTCCAGACCTATGCATGACAAGGAAGTGAGGGGGGGAATAAGGGAACTATTTGGCATCAGTTCAACCATAGAGTTTTGGATGAATCCTACAGCGTTGCCCTAACTTGAAGACCTCACTTCTAGTTCTGCACTGGCAGTGATGCTGTGCATCCGAGCAATGCTGAACTGCTTGTCTCCATCCCCCAAATCCTTTAGCCAAATAGGCAGTGAAACCTTTCTTCTTGATTGGTTAATTACTGATGTTGGGAACAGGGCCAAAGGACAAGTGACCCCCCCCTTACAAAGGTTATAAGGATCAGAGTAGTAAACTTTTCTGGTCATCCATCAAGTTCATTCCTCTTGTCTGCGTGTGTCCATATGATGACTTTCGGAGTCATGAATAATTCTAGGCCGGTTCATTCCTCTCTCACCCCTTCATTGATGGGGAATGCTTGGAAGACTCTCTTGCTCTTTTTTTATCGGTGACAGCTTGAGAACTCTTCTTAATAAATGTAACTCTTAGCATTTCACTGCGTTCATATGGGTTAATTACCAGTCTCCTCACTTTTATTGGGTAACATCACATTGAAGGCTCAGAGTGAGGAACAAAAGGGAAAGAAATCCCACAGAAGAAAAATCAAATTTAATCACATCATAAGCACAATTGATATCTTTTCTGCTTAGGATGGAATTTATAAGGGATATCTGGCAGCCAGTAACTAAGGCTGAAATACTGTAGGCATTTACTGGGGAGTAAGCGCCATTAAACACAATGGGACATGCACAGGATTCCACTGTAAGAGTAGGAGGCTTCACCACATCCCGCGGTGATGTTTCGGCAGGGCTTTTTTTTGTAGAAAAAGCCCAGCAGGAACTCATTAGCATAATTGGCCACACCCCTGACAACACAGCTCATTAGCATGCTAGGCCGCACACCCATGTTACCAGAAGTGTGGTCATCCAGCCACACCCACCTTTCCCTTCTTATTCTGTTTACCTTGTTTGTTGTCAAAACCCAGGGCTTTTTTTGTAGCAGGAACTTCTTTGCATGTTAGGCCACACACCCCTAATGTAGCCAATCCTAATGAGTGTCTGCTGTTGGGTGTGGCCTATTATGCTAACGAGTTCCTGCTGGGCGTGGCCAACTTGGGAGCCAGCCGGAACTCCGTTCCTGTGCGTTCCTGCCCAAAAATAGCCCTGTGTTTCGGGACGCAAACTACCAGGAGAAAAAGAAGTCTTGTCACTCTTTTGCCATCAAGTCACAGATGACTTATGATGACCCCATCGGGTTTTCAAGGCAAGGGATGTTCAGAGGTGGTTTGCCATGGCCTGCCTCTGTGTAGCAACCCTGGACGTCCTCAGTGGCCTCCCATCCAAGTACTAACCAGGGCTGGCCCTATGTAGCTTCCAAGATCGGACAAGATCGAGATAACCTGAGCTATCCAGGCAGGGCCTTCACTTTTTAACAGAAGTTTAATGTGTAGACAAGGGCAGTTGAGGCTTTTCATGGCAGTGTGGTAAATAACATCCCATTAACCCTCTCTTAAAGGGACAAGACATTTTTTAAAATGCTTTTTATTGGTTTTCTACTACAAACTACAAAACTATAAACTACAAAACCATAAACTACAAAAGGTACTTTGATAAGCTATTCATACGCTTTGGATATTTATCTACATGTTTATGATTACATTCAGTAACTTTAGTTCTAATAAAAGTATTCAAGGAGAAAGAACATAAAAGCTTATTGGTTATTAAATCACATCTGGATAATAATATAAAATCATTAAATGAAAACATAGGCAATCTCAGATCTTCACTTAGGTTTCTTCTTATCTTTGCTTTTCTTCTTCTTTTGCCAGGGGAGGTTCACTTTGAAAGTTTTGGGAACTACTTCTCCCAAATCAGAATCAGAGTCAGAGTCGAAGATTTCACCCAAAGACATGGAAGTGGCTCTAGAGGATGAACTATCTATATCAGATTTTTGTTGATCGCTGCTTTTTTCCATTGCCTTCTCTTTCTCTGCTCCGTTCCTTTGGTTAGATGGGGTTTGTTGTTGCTTAAGAAAGAGTTCTGCTTTTAGTAAAGAGTCAATCTTTTCTTTCTTCCGTCTGGAAGAATCCATCTGTACTGGATATTGTTCTTTTGAAGAAATGTTGTAATATTTCTGTATCGCTTCCTTTTTTCATATTTCATATGGAACATCTTTCAATATTTTTATCTCTTCCTGAATTTTGACTGTTATAGCTTTGGATGCTTTAAGTATTAAGTCTCTTGTTGATCTTTTTTGCAAATTTCACAAAAATTTCCCCTGGGAGATTATTAGTTTTTACAAACTCTGAATAGGTTCTATAAATCATATCAATATCTGCTTGTATTATTTCAGGTTTGCTGTTGATCAAGGGGGCCATTGCTTCACATGATTTCTCTTAGATTCTCATCCTTTTTCTCTGGAACCCCTTGAAATCTCAGAACATAGAAAGATCTTTCCACTTGTAGTTGTAATAATTGTGGTTTTTCAGAAGCTCTTTCTTTCTCTGCAATGTCCATTTTTTGGTCTCGATTCCAACCTTTTTTAGCTTTTTGGCCAATTTCTCTGTTTTGGCTGTTGTTTCCTTAAGCTCCTTCTCTAGTTTATCGAATTTCTGATTGAGGTTCAGCATCTGATCCAGCAGAGGGCGCAAGGCATCAGAAATTGTGGTAGCTATCTCGCTGGTATATTTCAGTCTTTTTTTTTTTTTGGTAAACAAATTTTATTTTCTCAGGAATACAACATATAAAATTAAATCATTTCGTTCTATCAATTGTCTACCCCATTCCCAATTCCTCCCCTCCCTCCGGTGGCTTCCCGCAATGCTTCCCCCCCTGCTCCAAATTGCTTCATATCATCAGCTATATCAATTTCTTATCGTTACTGTCTAAAGATAACATCATTTGACTTAATGGTATATTTCAGTCTTGATGCTGTACTGGCATTTCCTGCAGAGCCTCTGCCTCTGGGTGCCATTTCCCCCCCTCGCTGAGATATTGTTTATATTTTGGTAAGATTCATAGAAGTGCTAAGATTTTTCTATGGCGTAGATGAATAAAACTGATGCATTCCGCTTAAGTAGGGTGGGTTTTAGTAGCTTAAGCCCGGCATGTTTCGCTGCAATTTCGCTGTGGGGTAGGAACTGGCTGATCCTCCTCCCTGCCACCCTGAACCAGAGCTCGATGGGGTGCATTCGTTGCTAGTCGCCACCAACCGGAAACTCCGAGACAAGACATTTTTTTCCCATACAAATTGGTAACAACCCAAGTAGCATTTCCTAGAAAGGAATAAACGTAAGGTGATATTTTTGCACTCATATTTTCCCTTCTGCTTTCCACTGCAATGGCTGCCACTGGGTTGGGTGTTTTTTTGGCAATTTCTACCATGGCATTCTGTCATGTTTTTCAGGAAATGTGAGGTTGCTGCTTTCACTTATAAGTCCCATATAAGGTCTAGTTTGATCCTTTGCCAGTGTAACTCTGAGCCCTAGGGGCAGCCGAAACAACCAAGAGAGCTAGTATGATAGCATGGTTAGAGTACTGTTGAAACGGGAAGATCTGGTTTTAAATTTCCATTCAGATATTAAATTCAATAGGTAACTTAAGGCTAGAGTCGCCAGACAACTGGCAGGAGGGTTGGGAATAGGGAAATGGTGGGAGGGCAGCATCATGAATGACCGAGAATGACCAGGAAGCAATGGCAGTAGCTCTAGGAACTGACAGAAACTCTATGGTAAAATAGAGTGTGACATCATCATGCTTGCAATGCCAGTAAGTTTTTTTTATTTTCCTACTTAAGACCCTAGCAATCACTCAAACTAACTCCATGTACAAATACAATTAAGATAAATACAACTAAGATAAGCTTGGCATTGGACCTATGACTCCTTTGCACCAAGTCTTCCACCTGTAAAGAAGGACCTCTTCAACAGAGAATGCTTCTCTCCATCAGAAGAGGTCCTCCGACCCCCCCTTTTATTTTTTGCATTTTGGGTATGTGTGTGCGCCCATGCCTGGAAGTCATGGCGACCTTTTGCAATTCCTACTGGGGCATGGAGGACATTCAAAGAAGCAGTCTGATAGTCTGCCTCTGGCCTCCCAGCCCTGGAATTCTCCGGAGGTCTCCCATCCAAATACTTCCCAGTTCGGTCCTCCTTAGCTTCTGAGATCTGACGAGATCAGGCTTGCCTGGGCTATCCAGGTCAGGGCTGGTCCTTCGACCCTGAAGGAAGGGAGAGTCTTAGGATCCAAGTGAGTGGCAGGGAGCCTTAGGAACCAGCTCTTGATTTCTGGCTATGTGAGTGATACTTTTCAACGGAGGAAAGGCATATCTTTAATTGTGAGTCATAAAGCAAAGTCAGCAAGAAAGAGAGAGAGAGATACTGTGTGAGTCAGTTGTAGGTTCCACCTGCAGCTGCAAGACCAGCAGTGAGTTCAGTTGCCTGCGAGAGGGAAACGTAGCAGGCATGGAAAGAGTTATTTTCTCCTCTCCCACTCCTTGAGTCTCCCCTGTGAAATCTACTTCTTCCTCATAGCATTACTTGGCCCACATACATCTGGATGACCCCACTGAGGTGAAATAGTTACCAAGAGTTTGTATGGAAAAGAAGACAGATTTCAAGGAAGAAAAGACAGGTGGCACCATGGTAGTGCTTGGAGAGGGAGGCTGGGTCTGTTGTGCTTACACAACACGGCTCGCGTTAGGAATTCTTCTATACACCGGATTCCTGAGCTTTTATAAAACAGGTCCAGGGCTCTTGTTTAGAGCTCAGCATCTGGAAATGCGTGTCTCTTAGTAGCCAGGGCTTCAACTAACATGACATAGTGGGCTTTATTGTACAAGAATGTCTTTTTAAGTCCCGTCCAGGGACCGCTGGGGAAGCCTAATCTTGCCCAACTGCTCTAACAACTGTCACAGCTTTGAATATCATCCCAAGACCGGCATTCACCCACGGATGAGTAATGACAAACAGAAAGCACAAAACTCTCACAGGCCAGCGGTGCCCTGTAAAATTCAAATCCTCTTGAAGGGATTCCCCCCCCCCCTTTATGTAGGGGAGAAAATAGTATTCATCTGTGCAACTCAGACCCTTGCATTTGATATCCCTGAGAACTCTTCCAAACAGTTTTTGCTTTGCAAACAATCTCACAGTCTCCCAAAAGAAAAACCATCAAAACACATGTCAGAACGGCATTCTAAGTGGCAATCTGGTCTTGGTTTCTTCTAGTAGGTGTTCAAAGGATCTCTGCACCAAAAGGATTAAACAGGTGTCCAGAGCTGCCTCACAAAAAAGTTATGCTGGAATAAATTTTTCTTAGTCTTTGAGGTGCTACTGGACTTGTGTTTCATTGCACTGCAACAGATGAATGCGGCTACCACTCTTGAATGCACAGAAGAGTTTCCCCGCCAGCAGATAATCTGTGTTCACATGTGTTCCAGGCCCACACCAAGCAGAACATAGCCCTTTACTAGCCATGGCTGATGAAATGCCAGCGACTTGACAAATCTACATTTTCCCCCAGTCCCAGGCAGGCAGCAACAAAAAATGATGTTTTATTGAGTCCACGGTGGCCTATTATGCACAGAAAAGTTGCACAGATCTAGAGTATACCATTGCAAAGTCATTTCTTCAATAGGCTACTGGTCACACTAATATTTATCATTTGCAAAGCACTGAAAACACCAGGGGCTGTAGAGAACACACAAGAAGCCAGGCCTGCACAGATTGACACGCAATCTAATTAGAAGCGTATGGGGTAGGTGGCCAGGACTGCCTCTGCCGATGCTGAGAGCTTCTGAGGGCTGTGCTTGGAAAGGATGGACTTCAGGGAGGGTGTGATGTCACTTCCAGGCAACAGTCTAGGAGTTTCCCCTAGAACATTACTATGGCTGCGGTCACACAGAGCATTAGCCACGCTACAGAGATGAAGATAGGCGGTTTTTCCGGGCGCGATCACACCACAACATCTGGGAAGTATAGAGCTCCTGTGGCTAACCCGAGGCTTCCCGCCGAAGATGCGGCATAAAAAACTAGTACCTCCAAGGTACTAGTTTCCGGAAACCGCAGGGCAAGGGCGGGCCTCTGATCCCGTTTCTGTTGGTAGTTCGTGGCATTTTGTGCCGGCCCATGTCTTGTCACAAAAACATTTTTTCCCCTAAGTCTCCACGGGATGCACACAAGCACCCAACGATGCATGCGCACACTTCAGTTTAAAAAAACCCACAACCCCGTTTGCCACGGCAGCAGCGGCTAGCCATTGCTGCTGTGATCGCGCCGCACCACTTCTTTGCTGTGCCGCAGGATTGTAGTGTGATCGGCACCTCCCCCGAACCACGGGACGTCGGCGGGACGTGTGATCCGGCGGCCGCGAGTTAGTTTCCTCCGGGGCAAACAGCCACACTCCCCCCCCGCATTTTCCGGCCCGTGTGACCGGGACCTGTGGTGGCCATTTTCCAGACCTTTTTTTTTCTTTTGCTCCTCTGTTTCTCAAGGGAGAAGGATTGGGACCAAGGACATGAGTTTACCTGCCACAGGTAGACAAGCCTAGGTGAGGGGAGGCGGACATGCTAGAACTGGGAGAGGAAATTAGGTATTGCTGTGTTAGTCTCCATTCCTGTCCTCTCCAAGCCACAGAATCTCCAGTTGCCTTGCCAGCAACCCACTTGAGCTGATACTGCCGCTCGCTAATGTGAAATCATTACATGGGAAGCACTCAGGAGTTGATCCTGGATGACCAGGCTGAGCTGGTGTGTGTTACTGAGTCCTGGTGGATGAGCCAGGTTGGGTCCGTTGACCCCGGCTGCATTTACATGAGTTCTCAGTGAGGATACTGGCCATTTGGCTGGGAGGGGTGGGACCTCAGCTGGGGAACTGACCTCTGAAGTCTGGACATCAGTTGTAATTCTGGGAGACCTCCAGGTCCCACAAGTTACTGCTGCTGAACTCTGTAAAAGGTAAAGGTAAAGGTCTCCCTTGCTCGAAAGCCAGTCGAATCCAACTCTAGGGTCGCGGTGCTCATCTCCGTTTCAAATCCGAAGAGCCAGCGCTGTCCGAAGACGTTTCCATGGTCATGTGGCCGGCATGACTAAACACCAAGGCACACGGAACGCTGTTACCTTCCCACCGAAGTGGTACCTATTTATCTACTTGCAATTTCTTGCTTTCGAACGGCTAGGTTGGCAGGAGCTGGAACCAGAGACGGGATTCTGTAGGAGTGCATTAAAAAAAAGTGTATGTCTTTGTCATGAATTGATTTGACATGAATGGGACACCCTTGATTCTGACGCTTCTTCCAGTTTCCACCAGGTTAACCAGACGCAAGCCAGACACAATGAGGAGAATCCTTTTCATCCGATTTTAATACCATTTCTGCACCATTAAGTTTATTTTATTTATATAATCAACGCCAGGGCGATTGTGCGCAGGGATGTGTGGAACACTGAATAATCCTGAAAAATAATTCACTTATGTTTCCACAAGGGCAACTGTTTGATTTCGAGAAATGTATGTCAGCAGAAATATTAATATCACGGTGGTCACTTTTACGAGATTCATATGCAATTGAGAAACTTCAAGGTGTAGTTAAGACATACCAACGTCTTCCTGTGTGAAGCAAAGGGGATTAAAAGCAGTTTTACCCAAATGAAATAAAATAATTGCAAAAAGGTTCTGGCCTGAATTAAGACCTTTTCTTTTTTCTATTAAAAAATCTCTATCTGTCTTTGGAAGTAGATTTCTGTTGCAATCTGAAATGAGTTTTTTGGAATAGCCAGGAGAAACCATTGAAAGCTGTTCTGTACTTTGCCATCTTTTCCTCGCTGGTGTTTCCTGCTATCCATTTGGACTGAACAACTTCATACTTCTTTTCTTTCTGTCAATGGATCAATAAAAAAAATCCCCCACTGAGGCAATCCTTATCTCTGAAAGATATATATTTTTTTGTGATTTGCAACCATCCCCCCGTCCCAGTGTTCCATTGGATCAGTCCCATAAAATTCATATTTGCAGCAAAGCTATAAAGAAACAATACAAGGCGTCGGGTTGTTATTAGAGCCGGAATGAATATTTGAAGCAAAGTTCACATTTATTAAAGTGGCCTGTGTTACATTTGTGTATTCAAAGCCAATCCATCATCCTCGCTGGGAAGATTTACAAAGTGGCTTCTTAGGGATTTATTGGCCCTCTGCTTTGCTATTTACTTGCCTCGGGGCTGTCCTGATATGACTTTCAATAGAGAGAGTCTGTGCTCCCGCATTTCTAGAAGCATCTGAACTGGGCAGTACCACCGTGGACGACCTTGTCAGCTGAATGGAAGGGAAGTGCACGGACAGACATAGGTAGGACCGGCGGCTTCGGGATGGGAAACACCTGGAGATTTTGGGGGTAGATCTGAGGGAGAGTGGGGTCTGGGGAGGGGAGAGACCTCAGTGGGGTACAAATGTCATAGAGTCTACTCCTCCAAAGCAGCCATTTTCTCCAGGGGGACCAGGCCCGTAGCTAGGGTTTCATTTTCCAGATTTTTAAGGGGGCTGCCAAAGGAAAGGAGTCAGGGAGGCGTAGCAGAAGCCCCAAGCAAGCCGGAGGAGAGCCCTCCCCCAACTGAAAAACTGCAGGTGAGGAGGGAGGGAGGGAGGGAGGGAGGGAGCCGGGCTGGATAGGTAGTCCTGCTTCATTCTCTGGGATTTCTCAACCAGTCCAAAGCCCCAGCCCTCCCCCTGTTTACTTTCCCCATCTCCCCCTCGAACACACACTGTCACGAATGCGGTACTAGGCCAGGCAAGAGCAAGAGGGTCCAAAGGCAGTCCAAAGTCAAAACCGGGCAAGAAGCAATACCGAGAGACCAAATCCAAATCACCAACCATTAGAGTGGTCGTTAAAGCCAGAATCCAAAAGAGTCAGAAGCTGGAGAGTCAGAGGTCCGAGGTGTAGGCCAGGAGCGGAGTCGTACAAGCCGAGGTCAGGAGCCGAGAAGTCAAGATGAGGAGCAGGAACACGGGGGGTGAGGTGCAGAGCTTCATTCAGAATGACTAGTTGCTAGCACAACTAGTTGGCATGAGTGCGAGAGCTAAATAGCCTGTCAGGCTGTTGGCAATCAGCGTGCCCTGATTGTGTCCCGACTCCTACTAGTACTCAGGGCTAAAAGAGCGCCTATCGCGCATGTGTGCATCCTGCTGCCGGGATGCCATGTCCCGTCAACGTTGTTCCCGCAGATGGGATACCAGTGGGGGCGAGTCAGGGGGTGTGTTGCTCTGACGTGAGTCTGCTTCAGCTGCTGCTGGAGCAGTTTCCATGGCTTCAGGTGCGGGGTTGTCAGGAGCCAGGAGCTCATCCCCAGCAGTCCTTTGATCTTCTGCTGGGGCCAAGTGCTTGGGTTCAGCGGCAGCCGTGACAGCTGGTGTGATAACATCACTTCCTATGTGACACTGGTGATGAGGCCAAGGCCTTTCTCTTTCTCCTCGTAAGTCCCCCTCGTCCCCCGTCAGTTGCCAGAAGGGACCTAGCAACCCCAGCTGCTAGCCTCACTACGTTTCCAGAACTGGATACCCCATTTGATTGCTGTAACAGTCTGCAAGGACCATAAAAAATGTGGCCACAGAGACTGGGTGAGACAGCAGCCCTGTTTGCATGTTAACAGTGAATGCTTGTACATCCTGCATGTCTGTGTGTACAACTGTTTGTAAAAATGAGTCAATTTCTGTTCACTTTATGAGTGAAGCGAAGGACCAGTACCTAGATAAATGTGGGTTTTCAGCCACACATTAGCTTTGTTAAGTGAGCGACTTAACACATACAGTCAGCTTACTTGTCGTTCTCAGGCTCCCTTCCAAAGCCAACTCCCTTCCGGAGCAGGGCAGTGCCCAGGGAGGAGAAAAGAGCAGGCAGAGGTGGCGCAGTACTGCTGGGAGTGCCGGCACGAAGGGCCACCCTGACAGCAGCAGCGCACTGAGCATGATTTAGCCACCACCACCACTCTTCTTGCTACTGGTGGGCAAGTGTGGGGAGTGGCTGGTGGTCCGTGACAACTCAGCGAGCACAAGAAGCGGGAGCGGGCACCTTCAAAATGTTTTTAAAAGAGTTTTCAGGACAAATTCCGGTGGGGCTGTGCCTTTAAGAAAGGGGGCGGAGCTCCAAATTGCCCCACTGTGGCTGTGGGCCTGCGGGGAACTCATCTTGGTCACCTGGAGATCAACTGTAATAGTAGGAGATCTCCAGGGGCCATCTGGAGGTTGGCAACTCTAGATATAGGCCAGTTCTCTCATGGACCGCCGAGCCTCAAATACCATTTCACTTGCCTTCATCTTGAACAGGTGGGTCTATGTGACGCCAAGAGATGCTTCTTGCGGGTTGCTCCTTCCCATTGAACCTTTTGAGCACTGAAAGGCCAGTGAATAGGTCACTGGGCTGGGGTGGAGCAGTGCTTCTAATATGCTGGGAAAGGGAGTTTCCAGTCCTCTTGCCATTTTAAAGTCTTTCCTCATTCTGTGTATGTGCAAAGCGGGGAAGAAAAAAAACCTAGCAAATGTTTTCCCATGACAGACCTTCAGGTACATGACCCCCCACTGTGTGGAGATGAAGTCCAGGTGCTTGTTTGCTTCCACCTTACATTCTCTTGCTTGTTGTTTGATGTGTTTTCCACCGTGGGCAACCTGGACACTTCAGGAAAGACACCGTCATTAACAGAATACGGATGCAAGGAGTCTCTCTTTTCCTTCTGCTGCCCTAAGAAATGGGGATGTGAACAGCTGTGGCTACGCATGAAGTGCGCTAGCAGATTGAAAAGTCATCCAGCCACACTTGTGGCCATAAATCTGGCTTCCCATGTATCAGGGAAACGCAATGACGTCTGCTCTGCTCATTTGGTGTAGCCAACTGTTAAACGTGTTACTACATTTGAAAGGGCCTTGCTGGCAAATTAGTTAAGAGTTACGCTCGTTAAAACGGATGGCCTGGTTTGTCGAGCAGGGAACGTGTGCTTTGGCTCCTTCTACTACCATTACCTTGTCCTCCATCGATTTGATATGTGGACTCCGAGTCCAGAGCCAATTTTGTGATGCACTAAAGGACTGAACAGGAGCTGCGGTGGCTCAAGTGGTTAAGACGCTGAACTGCAGGCTGTGGAAAGTCAGTAGTTCAGCAGCTCGAGACCCGAGTTGCCGCATGATGGAGTGAGCTCCCGTCTCTAGTTCCAGCTCCTGCCAACCTAACAGTTCGAAAGCAAGAAATTGCAAGTAGATAAATAGGTACCACTTCGGTGGGAAGGTAACAGCGTTCCGTGCGCGTTGGTGTTTAGTCATGCCGGCCACATGACCACGGAAACGTCTTTGGACAGCGCTGGCTCTTCGGCTTTGAAATGGAGATGAGCACCGCAACCCTAGAGTCGGACTCGACTGGCTTTCGAGCAAGGGAACCTTTACCTTTACTTTAAAGGACTGAACAGTCAGGAAATAGTTGCTTGATGATGGACAGTGGTGTCAGGTGAATCTAGGACCTCGTGGAATGACATGTGAAACATTAAACTCTCTGCTACATACTGCTGATCACTGTGAGACATGCTAGCCTTTAGACATGTATTTATCTCTCGAGGAGTGGAGACTGCAATGAGATTCCCCAAACACAGCGCTGATCAGTACAACCAACATGACATGAACTCATGAAAGTAAAGAGGGAGGAAGCATAGGTGAACATAACTTAAGTGCGCAATTGCAGTGAAGCCAGGCTTATGAGGCATACGGGGAATGACAGAAGACTCTGAAAAGTTAGCCTAGCTTCAAGGGCACCATTACACCGGATGAAGTCATACCATTTTGAGGAGCCAAAGGGATGTGTGCTTTTGGTCTGCATTCCTTGCAACCCCAATTCCTTTAAATGCATAAATAATGATACATTCAAATACTCTCAGAAGCTAGAAAGCTCATACACACATATACCCAGGCTTGTAGCCAGGATTTTGTGGCCTGTGGGGCAATTTTTTTTCCTGGTGGGGTTGAAGTTCTCAGTGCAGAAAGAAAAGCCATTGAGCCAATAGAAAGCACTCACCAGGATAGATCTCTACATTGCAAGCTGTCAACCACTTTAGATGACAATTCTCAGCTGCTGCAAGTTCATCACTTCTGCCAGCCGAAGCAACAATTCTGATAACAAACCAGCAAGAAAGCTAACACGTAGGCAGAAAAAACCCTTTTAAAGGAGACCAGCTTCCTGACACAGAGGGATCCTAGAGGTCACCTGCTCCAACCCCCTTGCTCAGTGTGGAAATTAGTCAACTACAGCACCCCAATCTGCTTAAAGGAGCGCATGCCTTTTAAAAATGTTTTTAAATGATAGAAAAAAGCATTTACAGGGGAAATTCTTGTGGGGCTGTGCCTTTAAGAAAGGGTTCAGAGCCCCCCAAAGCCCCACTGTAGCTACGGGCCTGTATATACCCCCTAAACCTTGTTAGTCTCTAAGGTGCTAATGAATTAGAATCTAGCTGTTCTACTGCAGACCAAATTTGGAAGCTGCAGCTAGTGTAGAATGCTGCGGCCAGGCTGTTGATTGGTCTCCCCAGATGGGAGCACATCCAGCCTGTGCTGAGGGCATTGCACTGGCTGCCAATAGAGAAGAAGAAGAAGAGATTGGATTTATACCCCACCCTTCACTACCCAAGGGAGTCTCAGAGCGGCTTACAAACTCCTTCCCCTTCCCCTCCCCACAACAGACACCCTGTGAGGTGGGTGGGGCTGAGAGAGCTCTGACAGAAACTGCTCTTTTTCAAGAACAGCTGTGCAAGAACTACGGCTTGCCCAAGGTCATCCAGCAGGTGCAAGTGGAGGAGTGGGGAATCAAACCCGGTTCTCCCAGATCAGAGTCCGCACACTATACTACACCAAACTGAATTTGCTTCAAGGTGCTGGTGCTTACCTTTAAAGCCCTATATGGCCAGGATCCAACATACCTGGGAGACCGCCTTTCCCCATATATACCCCAGAGTGCAATGCGATTGGGGTCACAGAATCGACTGACCCTCCCGGGCCCCAAGGATGCCAGGCTCGCTATTACCAGGGCCAGGGCCTTTTCAGTGGCAGCTCCATACTGGTGGAATGAGGTCCCAGAAGAGATCAGGGCCCTGTGGGACCTTTTGCAGTTCCGCAGGGCCTGCAAGATGGAGCTCTTCCACCAGGTTTTCAACTAAGGAGCCGCCCTCACTATTACCACCAATGAGCCTGGCCCTCCGTTTTCACATCTGGCTTAGGCCATCGAGTGACTTGGGAAGACCACTGAGCTGGAAACTGTCTGCTTGCAAACATTTTTAGAACGCCACCCCAAGTAACTGAATGATCGCTAGCGCCTTATGATTTTATGATGTCATTTGTATTTGAATTGTTTTAAATGATTGTTGCGGTTTTATTGGTATTTTGGTACCAACTGTGTAAGCCGCCCTGAGCCTGCTCGCGGGGAGGGTGGGGTACAAACCGAATAAATAAATAAAATAAACACAGGCCAGTATCCTTCAAGTGAAAGAATGTATTGAGGAGAAACAAAATAATTCAGAGTGGACCTCCTCCTCCTCTGTCCACTGCATTTCCTGATGTGTATGACTTTAGCTTCTGCGGTTGGAGTCCTTGGTCATTTTTACACTGGCGTCAGAAGGCAAACAGATGTGGACTTTACCTTCCTTCTCCAAAGTCCAGATCTGTCAGGCTCCCACAGCATCAAAGAAGCACACTCTTGTAGAAAGGTTTTACTTTATTTGAAGCTATAGATGCATGTACAGGATCACTGTTAGGAATGGGGGGGGGAAGCAATGAGCATGACAGGTTATAGTACATTCAAACAGCTGAGGCCAAATTGCGGGAGTTCCCGCACACGCCATTGGGCCTGGGAGCCCAACGCTTCTAGGCGGCATAACATATCTCCTTCCCACGGCCCTCCGTGAGATCACCCAAGCAACTATCCAGCAGCAACCACCTGTGGCCTTGAGAGATATACACGTTCCAGCAGCAAAGCAATTAAGCGCATCAACAGGTCTACATATGAAAGTGAAAGCACCTAAGCGCATACATGGGAACACTAAAATAAAAGAAAATTGGCAGCTTGCTGACAAGATCCTAGATGTGAAATTTACCATCCAACTTGCCAGTCTACTGGCTGCCTGGCTTCTTGTCCCTGTAACACAGACTCGACCCTTTCAACGTACCATCTCTTCTACAGCTAACTTCCGGACGAGGAAGGAGTTACTCATGAGAGAGACTTGAGTTTCAAGTCTTTTCCTTCTGCCTGCCGCCCCAACCTATCTGCTGTCAGGCAGAAAACCCCCCCCCCCCTTTTTAAAGTAGCTCTCTGAAAACTATTGTCTCTAAGTGCTTCAGCTATCAAAAAGATAATCAGAAGAACTCGGGCATAGCTTGTGTTCTGCTCTCCATAGGGTGTCCGTTCACCGCTGGATACTGTGGGATATCCAGAAATGGGTCGATGCCCTCATCTCTAGGGAGGGTGTTACCTACTGAGCTGTGTTTTGATATATTTAGATTCAGTTTTCTGGTTCCCCCCACCCCGACCGCCATGGGTTTCCTTTCTGCTTGTGGAGCGCCAATCCTCCCTGCCGATCTTGTGAGGGCTTCTGCCCTTCCCGTGTCTGATTCTTCCCTGCTGGCTGCTTGCTGGGCTTAAGAGCGCGTCAGTTTTTCAAGCACACTTAGGGCATCTTGGAGACGGTTTTGTTCCTTCCCCTGCAGTGCTCAGCTCGGTCCCCTCGGCTATGGATCCGAGGCCTGCAGAGAAGATGTCTGCTCTGCTGACAGAGTCACGGAGGAAAGAGCAGGGAGCTACAGTGCAGTCTCAAAAGGGGCAATGGGGGAAGACAGGATGGGATTCTGCAGCCAGTCTCATTACAGTTGCCAGCCTCCAGGCGGCACCTGGAGCTCTCCTGCTCTTGCAACTGACCTCCAGACGCAAGGCAAAAGACTCACCTCCACCCTTGTTTGCGGTCCAGGAGGCTGGGGAGGCTGGAAGTGGGCTTCTTTGGCGGCATGGCCCCCGTAGGCTATGCAAAAAGGGTGAGCTGGTTTTCCCCGCAGAACCTGCCGGTTCTCGTGTAGCATGTCGGAGGATGGGCACAGGGTGGGCTACCTAAGCAAGCCTGCATGCATTCCTTGGCCTCTTTTCCCCTGGCTCGGACACCCACCCCACCCTCGTATGTTGGTTGCTATGATTCATGTGTCACTTGTTTTGTTTTTACTGTTGCAGCGGAGCGGTTTCGGCCCGGGGACAGATCTGTTTGGGGAGGGGGCTGTGCCTGTGCGCCTGCCTCCTCCATTTTGGGGGCTCCCGTAAGGGGCCTTGGGTGTGGAGCCACTCAGCCGTGTGCCCAGATGGGGGCTTCCGGCGGGTTTACACCACCAGGTGGCAAGGGGACCAGGTAGAGGCCAGCGCCCACATGTGTCCTGTTATCTTGCCACTCTGCCGTCTTACCCCAGCGGGCGGGCTGGGGAAGGGGTTGACCAGGTCGGCAGGCGGGTCGCC
This sequence comes from Gekko japonicus, assembly GCF_001447785.1. Classification (NCBI taxonomy): domain Eukaryota; kingdom Metazoa; phylum Chordata; class Lepidosauria; order Squamata; family Gekkonidae; genus Gekko; species Gekko japonicus. The sequence continues at coordinate 31,039 of NW_015175442.1, forward strand.
CAATGCTTGAATCTGTCCCCATACTGCGACATTGCTCCTTTGTCTACAGTCGAGTAAGTAAGCGGTGGCCATGTTTAGCCAAAAGATGCTGTGTGTGTGTGTTATTCCTTCCAATGACTCACCCTCTACCCCTCCTTAGACCCGCAAGACCAAGATCAGCTCCTCTGGAGAGAATGGCTGCTTTGGAGGGGTGGGCTTTATGGCATTGTACCCCCTCATGGATCACTGCCTTGTCGTGGCGAGGGGGCTTGCGCAGTTCAATGAAGCTGTGGGCTATGCCGTGAAGGGCCACCCAAGACGGACAGGCCACAGCAGAGAACTCAGACCAAGCGTGATCCACCTGGAGAAGGAAATGGCAACCCACTCCAGTATTTTTGCCAAGAAAACCCCATGGACAGTATCAAAAGGCTAAAAGATATGACGCCGGAAGATGAGCCCCTCAGGTCGGAAGGTGTCCAATATGCTACTGAGGAAGAGCAGAGGACAAGTACAAGTAACCCCAGAAAGAGTGAAGCGGCTGGGCCAAAGCCGAAAGGACCCTCAGTTGTGGATGTGTCTGATGGTGAAAGGAAAGTCCAATGCTGCAAAGAACAATACTACATAGGAACCTGGAATGTAAGATCTATGAATCAAGGTAAGCTTGACGTGGTCAAAAATGAGATGGCAAGACTGAACATCGATATCCTAGGAATCAGTGAACTAAAGTGGACAGGAATGGGCGAATTTAACTCAGAAGACCATTATATCTACTACTGTGGCCAGGAATCTCGTAGAAAAAATGGTGTGGCCTTTATAGTCAACAAGAGAGTGCAAAAGGCAGTACTGGGATACAATCTCAAAAATGACAGAATGATTTCTGTCCGATTCCAAGGCAAACCATTCAACATCACAGTAATCCAAGTCTATGCCCCAACCACTGATGCAGAAGAGGCTGAAGTGGACCGGTTCTATGAAGACCTACAACACCTCCTAGAACTAACACCAAAAAATGATGTCCTCATCATCATAGGGGACTGGAATGCTAAAGTAGGAAGTGAAAAGGTAACTGGAATAACAGACAAGTTTGGCCTTGGAAAGCAAAATGAAGCAGGGCAAAGGTTAACAGAGTTTTGTCAAGAGAACACACTGGTCATAGCGAACACCCTTTTCCAACAACCTAAGAGGCGACTCTACACATGGACATCACCAGATGGGCAACACCGAAATCAGATTGACTATATAATTTGCAGTCAAAGATGGAGAAGCTCTATCCAGTCAGTAAAAACAAGACCTGGAGCTGACTGTGGTTCAGATCATGAGCTACTCATTGCAAAATTCAGACTTAAACTGAAGAAAATTGGGAAAACCACGAGGCCATTCAGGTTTGACCTAGATCGCATCCCTGATGAATATACAGTAGAGGTGAAGAATAGATTCAAGGGTCTGGATTTGATAGATAGAGTGCCTGAAGAACTATGGACAGAGGTTCGTGACATCGTACAGGAGGCAGCAATCACCACCATACCAAAGAAAAAGAAATGCAAGAAAGCAAAATGGCTTTCTGATGAGGCTTTACAAATAGCAGAGGAAAGAAGGAAAGCGAAAGGCAAAGGCGAAAAGGAAAGATTTACCCAACTGAACGCAGATTTCCAGAGAACAGCAAGGAGAGATAAGGAGGCCTTCCTGAATGAACAGTGCAAAGTAATAGAAGAAAACAATAGAATGGGAAGGACTAGAGATCTCTTCAAGAAAATTGGAGAAATCAAGGGAGCGTTCCATGCAAAGCTGGCCATGATAAAGGACAAAAACGGTAGGGACCTAACAGAAGCAGAAGAGATTAGGAAAAGATGGCAAGAATACACAGAAGAACTATACAAGAAAGACCTCAATGTCCTTGACAAACACGACGGTATAATCACTGACCTTGAGCCAGACATCCTGGAATGTGAAGTTAAATGGGCCTTAGAAAGCATTGCTAACAACAAAGCTAGTGGAGGTGATGGTATTCCAGCTGAGCTATTCAAAGTCTTAGAAGATGATGCTGTTAAAGTGCTGCACTCCATTTGCCAGCAAATTTGGAAAACGCAACAGTGGCCACAGGATTGGAAAAGATCAGTATACATTCCAATCCCAAAGAAGGGCAATGCCAAGGAATGTTCAAACTATCGCACAATTGCACTCATATCACACGCTAGCAAGGTCATGCTCAAGATCCTACAAGCTAGGCTTCAACAGTACGTGGATAGAGAACTACCAGAAGTACAAGCTGGGTTTCGAAGAGGTAGAGGAACGAGAGATCATATTGCCAACATTCGCTGGATTATGGAGAAAGCAAGAGAGTACCAGAAAAATATCTACTTCTGCTTCATTGACTATGCTAAAGCCTTTGACTGTGTGGATCACAACAAACTATGGCAGGTCCTTAAAGAGATGGGAGTACCAGACCACCTCACATGTCTCTTGAGAAACCTGTATAAGGGCCAAGAAGCGACAGTTAGAACCGGATACGGAACAACTGATTGGTTCAGCATAGGAAAAGGAGTACGACAAGGATGTATACTGTCACCTTGCTTATTTAATATATATGCAGAGTACATCATGCGAAATGCTGGCCTGGATGAATCACAAGCGGGAATTAAGATTGCTGGGGAAAAGATCAACAACCTCAGATATGCAGATGATACCACTCTAATGGCTGAAAGTGAAAAGGATCTAAAGAGCCTCTTGCTCAGAGTAAAAGAGGAGAGCGCAAAAGTGGGCTTGAAGCTCAACATCAAAAAAACTAAGATCATGGCATCCGGCCCCATCACTCCTTGGCAAATAGAAGGGGAAGTCGTGGAAGTAGTGACAGACTTCACGTTCCTGGGATCCCAGATCACCGCAGACTGTGACAGCAGCCATGAAATTAAAAGACGCCTGCTCCTTGGGAGGAAAGCGATGGCGAACCTAAACAGCATGATAAAAAGTAGAGACATCACCCTGCCAACAAAAGTCCGCATGGTCAAAGCAATGGTATTCCCAGTAGTCATGTATGGCTGCGAGAGCTGGACTATAAGGAAGGCCGAGCGCCGAAGAATAGATTCTTTTGAACTATGGTGCTGGAGAAGACTCTTGAGAGTCCCTTGGACTGCAAGAAGAACAAATCAGTCAATCCTCAAAGAAATCAACCCTGACTGTTCCCTGGAAGGCCAGATAATGAAACTGAAGCTCAAATACTTTGGCCACCAAATGAGAAGGGAGCACTCACTGGAGAAGACCCTGATGCTGGGAAAGATTGAAGGTCAAAGAAGACGGGGACGGCAAAGGATGAGATGGTTAGACAGTGTCAGCGATGCAACGAACATGAAATTGAGCCAACTTCGGAGGACGGCGGAAGACAGGAGAGCCTGGCGGGAGATTGTCCATGGGGTCGCGAAGAGTCGGACTCGACTGTGCGACTGAACAACAACAACAACAACCCTGCTGAGTTCCCTCCCCTCCCCAAACCCTGAACCTCCCCAAGCTCCAGCCCCCAAATCTCCATGTATTTCCCAATCCAGAGGTCTCTTATCCATGCTGGCTCACATTGCGTTCAATGGAAGAGAGGCAGTGGGTGGAGCACAGGACCCATCCACGGCTACTAACCAGAATGACGAAATGGAATCTGAGGCTCATCGCCTTTTCTCCTCCCCAGGTGCATAGCCAGAAAATTTGGGTTGGTGGGGCATGGGGAAATTGGGGAGGGGGGCACCCTGGCTGCACCTACTGCTCCTCTTGCAGGAGCAGAAGCAGCAGGTCTGGCTCCACGGTGACCTCTCGTCCTTCTCTCATCCTCTTGGTTGGAGAGACTCGATTCCAGGCTGCTTTTCTGTGTAAGCCGGGGGGTGGGGGGGTGGAATCTCCAACTCTCTCTGTTTTTCATTGTGCAATTTTTATTTTATTTTATTATATTGCATTTTTTAAAAACCTATTTATTTTTCGGCCTGGAAAAAAAGAAAAGAGAGAGACTGAAGCTCCCCTGACTGTGCCTGGGGTCGTTTTGGAACACCCACGTGCATCTTACTTTTTTTTTAAAAAATGATTTTTAAATCCCCCCTCCCAGACTTTTAACAAAGTTTGTATGGGGGGGCAGCACTCATCTCTTGGGGGCATAGCCCCAAATGCCCCCCCCCCCCGTGGCTATGGGCCTGCTTCTCCCTGACCTGTGTGATTGGCCTTCTCACTACCATTACTGACATAAAATAAACAGTGCCAGAAAAGTGCAGCCCAAAGATGCATTTATTTATTTATTTATTTATTTATCACCTGCTTTTCTCCCCAGCTGGGACTCTGAGTGGCTTAGAACACTGCTCCCCTCCATTTTCTCACAACAACAACCCTGTGAGGTAAGCCAGGCTGAGAGTTTGTGAGGGGCCCAAGGTCACCTATGGTAAAAAGTGGGAATCCCACGTGTGGACGGTGGAGAGTGATGTGGCTGTGTAGCGATCCAGAGCAAGGAGGTGAGTGTGATCATGATTCTCCAGGTTAAAAAAGACCGCATCAGAGCCGGAGCAGTTTAAACCGCTCCCAGCACACCGTCTGACCACATCCTATGTGTGGAAGGTGATTATTGTTGCTATGCACAGTTATTCCAGTCTAAGCTCATTGATTTCAGTGGGTTACACCAGAGTAATTATGCATACCATGGCTCAGTGGTAGAGCATTTGCTTGGCACGTGGAGGGTCCGGGGATGGGAAGGAACCACAAAAATGCAGTTCTGTTCGTGATTTGTGGGTGAACCACAAACCAAACCACAACCCCCAAGAACCTAGTTGGCTCCCATATGAACCGAACTGGGTTTGTGAGGTTCATGCTGGAAACAGCTGAGGGCTTTCTTGAGCAACCAGCCTCAGGCTCAGAGCCATTTAAACCCCTGCTCTCTGCTCCCTGTGGCTTTTCATGAGGAGCAGAAAGCAGTGGTTTAAATGGCTCCCAGCTCCTGCCAACCTAGCAGTTCGAAAACAAGAAATTGCAAGTAGATAAATAGGTACCACTTTGGTGGGAAGGTAACAGCATTCCGTGCGTCTTGGTGTTTAGTCATGCCGGCCACATGACCACGGAAACGTCTTCGGACAGCGCTGGCTCTTCGGCTTTGAAACGGAGATGAGCACCGCATCCCTAGAGTTGGATTCGACTGGCTGTCGAGCAAGGGGAAACCTTTACCTTACCTACTAGAGAGAAAATAGTGTGAGGAGGATATGGGGGGGATGAAATGCCCCTTTGCAATTCCTCGTATGTCCTCTGCTTGTCCTGTTTTAAATAACAGCCCTCAAGACAGCCACTGTGGTGTTGCAGTCACAGAGTCGAACTAGGATCTGGCAGAGACCCAGGTTTGAACCCCCACTCTGCTGAGTGACCTTGGGCCCATCACTCTCTCTGCTCAAACTACCTCACAGGGCTGTTGTGAGGATCAAATGGAGAGAAAGGCCGAGTGTAAATGATGTCAATAACATAAAATGACATAATGCCTTGACATTAAAGCCTTTCAAAATGCTCAGAGGAGACAGGCCGTTGTTCCAGACAGGATACAGCATTAGCTGGCCTCACACTGTAGTTCTCGCCCTCTCCTTCTCTCTCTCATTCCTCCCCTCTCCATTTAAAACCCACCCACTGCATCCACGGCAACTTCGGACTCCTCCTCATAAAACCAAACAGCTGCCTTAAAGACGGCAGTTTTGCCACAGATGGAGAGCAACTTACTAACAAGGGCAGAGTGAGTCCACACAAGCTTTGATACTGTATGGTTTTATATCGCCGGCACTTTGTTTTTCATCTTTTAGCCAAAGCCAGAGAGAAAATATTAGCGAGCGAACGGTTTCAAAGGAGGGCTCCACAATGCACTCTGGGCAACCGGCTAATAATAAGGAATTCAGTTATACATGAGGGTTTTTTATGATTATTATGTTTTTACTCGGGATGCATAATTACGTACATGCATTGCAGATATATTTGCAATTAGCGCCTCATTGCTTGCAATAAGGGGGCTGGAGAGAGGGTTTGGCAGGTTTTCTTTTTAACTCCTCCAGCCCTTTAGTTTGACAGAGACTGTCCTCTGCAATTGAGCCAAATGGCAATAAAGATGCAGCTACGGGATACAGATTTAGGACATCGCTATTGATAAGGAGCTGCGGGTTTGGAGTTTCTGAAACTTCACCCTGTAACCAAAAAAACCAACAAAAAAAACCCCTCTACTTGGATGGTGTTTTATTGGTATTGTTACAAATTTGGAAGACTTTCATTCAGTCCCATCAAAATTACCCTTTTGTCAAGGAGAGTAAACTTTTTCAGTAATAAAGAAGGTGGGAGGGTGAAAAATTGCTCTGTGTAGAAAACATCTCCCTACCACAGGCTGTGGAAGGTCTGTAGTTCAGCAGTTCAAGACCTGGGTGCCGCATGACGGAGTAAGCTCCTGTCTCTAGTTCCAGCTCCTGCCAACCTAGCAGTTCGAAAGCAAGAAATTGCAAGTAGATAAATAGGTACCTCTTCAGTGGGAAGGTAACAGCGTTCCATGCACCTTGGTGTTTAGTCATGCCGGCCACATGACCACGGAAACGTCTTCGAACAGCACTGGCTCTTCAGCCTTGAAACGGAGATGAGCACCGCAACCCTAGAGTCAGATTCGACTGGGTTTCAAGCAAGGGAACCTTTACCTTTACTATTGATAAGGCAGGCATGTTTTAATCTAGTCATTTTGTGGACTTCATGTAGATGGGAAAGGTTTATTTTTAGCATGACTATGGAAATGCGCCGTGACTTGGATGGCCCAGGTTAGGCCAATTTAGTCAAATCTTGGAAGCTAAGCAGGGTCATTCCTGGTTAGCCCTTGGGTGGGGGACCACCCAGGAAGTCCAGGAATGGCAAACCACCTCTGCTCATCTCTTCCCTTGAAAAACGTACGGCGTCACCATAAATTGGCTGTGACTTGACAGAAGGGATTTCAGCCTCCAGGTGGGGCCTGGGGATCCCCTAGAATTCCAGTTCATCTCCAGACCAATGGCTCCTTCTAAACTGTGGAGTCTCGTGAGCAAAAATTCTACTTTGTGAGCTACTGGCATTAAAGCTGTGAGCGAACGATTTGGCTGCTGCCTCAGTTAGTTTGCTCTGGAGCCCTCCTTCCTGAGCTAAGACAAAAACCCATGAGCTGGAAGCTAAAGAACTGTGAGCTAGCTCACACTAACTCAGCTTAGAGGGAACACTGCTCCAGACTACAGAGATCAGTAGTCTCATCTCCAGTAGTCTGGAGAAAATGGACGCTTTGGAGGGTAGAGTCTGTGGCACTGTACCCCAATAAGGTCCCTGTCCTCCCCAAAAACTGCACCCTTCATGCTAGCCTCCAGGTGGGACCTGGGGATCCCCTGGAATTCCAGCTAGTCTCCAAACTACGGAGATCAGTTCCCCTGTGGGGAAATGGGTGCTTTGGAGGGTGGACTCTGTGGCACTGTACCCCACTGAGGTCCCTGTCTTCCCCAGGCTCCATCCTCAAATCCCCAGGAGTTTCCCAACCTGGATCTGGCAACCCTACCACTGCATCTCCCTGCTGGTGGCCAGGAGGGACCTAGAAACCTTACCAGACAGCAGCTTCCACCACTAATGAAATATGCCAAACTTTTTTTAAAAAACCCAAAACTAGGATTTTTGAGGGAGAAGTATTTCCAAACGTTGGAACTTCTCCTGTATTTGATGTTACGGCAATTGGACATACACACAGTGGGTATTCCGCCTGAGTCCTCTTCTCAAACAGGGGAATTGCCTCCCTCACAATTAGAAATTCTGAAGTGTTAGGTTTCCCCACTCCGCCGTGCCAAGCTGCCTTTTCCTAGTTTAGTCGGAAGACTCTGAGATACATCATTGCAAATTGCCGTCTTGTAGACGTGAAAATCAGCTATTTAAATGCAACAGTGACAACGACTGAAGGTTGCATTCGGCAAATGTAGATGTGCCTTCTGACCTGCTGTGGGAAGAGAGATCCTCTTGTTCCAAACTACAAGATTGGCCGTGATGTAGGAAAAGGCAGCTGGAGGTAGCCCTATGTCCTGTTGTGGCCTGGCCTCGCCTGCTGGCCTCGCCTGCTGAATTTCTGTTATGAGGTAAAGGTTACATCTCAAGATTTAACTGGTTGATGCAAACAAACAATAAAAAAAATACGCATCCCACCATTTCCAATATTTTCTACAAATTGTGTCCCCCCCCCCTTGAACAGCTTTAAAGGACCTTAACTGTTTGGAAGGAGACATCTAGTCTCCTTTTCAAGAGGCATCATTATAAACGTCCCCAGGGGTCATTTCCTGGAGGAGCGCACAGGAGCGGAGCTCTGGCAGTAAAGAGCCCAGGGGGCGGGCACATGCAACAAGCCCCACCCCCTGCCCCCAGCAGCCCTCAGTCAGAGCAAGAAGCAGCCAGGTAAGTTGTAGAGCCCCCCCCCCGCCCCCCCGGCCCCAAACAGTCCAGTGGCACCTTTAAGATCAAGTTTTATTCAGGTACAAGCTCTCCCTCCTCTGCGAGGACAGATCTGCATGCCCCCCCCCCAATAGCTAGCAATCCAAAACAGTCCAGTGGAGCCTGAGCGGTGGGTGTTGCCTACTGACACACTTCCGGTGATGTCAGGTGGTGTGGCATATGCAAATAAGTTACGCTAATGAGTTATGCTAATGAGCTCCTGGGACCTCTTTTTCTACGAAATGACCCCTGAACGTCCCCCTCTGAGACTTTTTTTAGCAGTCAGACTATGCTTGCGCCGGAGGTTTCAGAGCCAGGAATACTTCTTGCCCCTCCCCATGGCTAGCGGCATCAGAATAACCTATATCAGAGAATGAAAAAAAAGCAGAATAAATTATGCAAAATAGAAAATATGCAAATTTCTTTCATTTGCTCTAAATGATAGAGGTTGCTGACTCCAGCACGTCTTTAAGATAACTTGAAATATTGCTTTTCAACACAGAACAATAGTAACAATTTCTCATCATCATCTGAATCTTCTCCCGGAATCGTTTCTGAATTCTGCTTCCAAGTCAATGCTGTTGAGCGTATATAAGAATGTTCATCCTTTCTCTAGGGAAGAAACAACAGAGAGTTTATCAGTTAAAAACAATCTCTTCTGCCAAATTTTATAAGAAAAAGTGAAGAAAGTCATTGTGTTGTTTAGGAAAGGGGCCGATTCGATGCCAATGGAATAAGTATTCTTTTTTATAATGGAATTTGAGTTAACTGGCTTCAGAATTTTGAGTGATTGATGGTTTGTATGCAGAATATACACAGCCCAGGTTGCTATCGACTTTTCTGGAATGATGAAAACATGCTGATGTGACAAGTGTTATAAGACACTCTTGTCTTAATGATATTGACTATAAAAACAACAACAACAGAAGAATACCCTGGTTATTGCCTTGGAAAGCTGTACGTAGCAAAAACGAAAACGTCACTTGCCATATGGTGCCAACCCGCATCTTTGATTCAGGGATTCTTTGCAGGTTTTTGAAACACCATCCATATTTTCATCACAAGATTGGCAGAGCAATACAGGTCTTTCTACCGAAAAAAGATGATATTCTGTTTAGTATCACGGTGTTCAAACAAAGACGACGTGAAAGATGGTAATGGATGTTTTGTACACATGTGAAAAAATATCAGCCATAACCAAGAAATACTTAAAATCTATTGCTCTAAATCTGGAATACATTAGAATCTTATCTTTTCAACCCTGTAAAACCTGCCAACCTAGCAGTTCGAAAGCAAGACATTGCAAGTAGATAAATAGGTACCACTTCGGTGGGAAGGTAACAGCGTTCCGTGTGCCTTGGTGTTTAGTCATGCCGGCCACATGATCACGGAAATGTCTTTGGACAGCGCTGGCTCTTCGGCTTTGAAACGGAGATGAGCACCGCAACCCTAGAGTCAGACTCGACTGGCTTTCGAGCAAGGGAACCTTTACCTTTACCTTTAAGACTAGAGCATGGGAGTTGGATTCAACCTAGGGTTGCCAGTTTGGTGTAGTAGTTAGGTGCACGGACTCTAATCTGGGAGAAATGGGTTTGATTCCACTTGCAGCTGCTGGATGATCTTGGGCAAGCCATAGTTTTTTCAGAGTTGTCCTCTCAAAAGTGCTCTCTCAGCCCCACCTACCTAACAGGGTGTCTGTTGTGGGGTCTGTTCTTCTGTTCTGGGTCAGTAAATACTTGAAGATTTTGGAGGTGTAGCCTGAAGAAGGACGGGTTTGAGGAGAGGGAAAACTTCAGTGGGGTTAATGTCATAGAGTCCGCCTTCCAAAGCATCCATCTTCTCCAGGTTGACTGATGACTGTTGCCTGGAGATCAGTTATAATCACAGGAGACCTCCAGCCCACCACATGGAGGCTGACAATCCTGATGCAACCAGCTTTTCTGATGGTGAGAAGGAACATTTTATTATGTTTCTTTTAACCACCAAAAAAGGCTGGGTTAGTACCTGCATGAGCAAAAGGCGTGCAGGATGGGAACTGTGTTATGAAAGGGAATTGGGTGAGATGCAGGGCTATTTTTGGGCAGGAACGCACAGGAACGGAGTTCCAGCAGGCTCCTGAATTGGCCACGCCCAGCAGGAACTCATTAGCATAATAGGCCACACCCAACAGCAGAAACTCATTAGGATTGGCTACATTAGGGGTGTGTGGCCTAACATGCAAAGGGGTTCCTGCTACAAAAAAAGGCCCTGGGTTTTGACAACAAACAAGGTAAACAGAATAACAAGCAAAAGGTGGGTGTGGCTGGATGACCACACTTCTGGTAACATGGGGGTGTAGCCTAATGTGCTAATGAGCTGTGCTGTCATGGGTGTGGCCCAATATGCTAAAGAGTTCCTGCTGTTGGTTGTGGCCTATTATGCTAATGAGTTCCTGCTGGGCTTTTTCTACAAAAAGAGCCCTGGTGAGATGTAGTAAAAACCCCTGGAAAGATCCATCCCTGTAAATCATTATTGAATACAGTGATTCTTTTTTTTTTTTTTTTTTTTTTTTTAATTAAATTTTTTTTTTTTTTTTTTATTTTAAAAAACAAAAAAAAAAACTTGTTAAT
>NW_015175442.1:44478-56034 GCF_001447785.1 Gekko japonicus
TTTGTTTGCTTTAGCGCATTGAGTACTTCTGAGGGAGTAATTGGACTGTCCAATCTCTGACGGTGTTCAGGTAAAAGTTTTTTTGTTAAATGATTTTTTTGTAAAAAGTCCTGAATTTTGTCTATGTTTGGGTTGGTAGAGGTGTAAAGGTTTTCATAAAATCGCGTAAAGCAGTTGTTAATTTCTTCTGGGTCTGAAGTTATGGTGTTGTCGGGCTTTTTAATTGTAAAGATTCTTCTGTGTGTTTGTTTATTTTTGACCCGCCATGCCAGCAGTTTAATGCTTTTATTGTTTTTCTGCCAATATAATTGTTTCATATATACAATGTTTTTCTGAATTTTAGACGTCTCCATTGTGTCTAGAATTTTCCGGGTTGCCAAAAGTTCTTTATAGACTTTTTTGTTTCCAGTCTTCTTATGTAATGTTTCCAAGTCTTGAATTTTAGTCATTGTTGTGTTTAGTAAATGTTGTCTTTCTTTTTTCTTTTTAGAGGATATCGCAATCAGTTTGCCTCTGAGAACGGCCTTGAAAGCATCCCAGACCATGTGTTCTTTTACTTCACCAGAAGCATTTTCTTTGAAATAAAGATTTATTGTTTGCTCAATGTCTTCTTTGAGATCTTCTCGCAATAAAATTGAATTGTTCATTCTCCATCTGCGCTGGGTTTTATGTGTATTTGATTTGTTAAGTTGTAGTTCCACAAATGCATGATCTGTCCATACAAAAGGACCGATGTACGAGTTGGTGGTTTTTGAAAGAAGAGTATCCGAAACAAGTATATAGTCTATACGTGTGTAGGAGCAGTGTCTGGAGGAGAAGTACGTATAATCACGTTCTCCTGGGTGGAGTTCTCTCCAAGTGTCAGTGAGGCAAAATTTCTTCAAAATTTTTTGCAGTTTAGAAGAGCTATTATATTGTGTGGGTCTCTTTTGATCTTTGCCGGATCTGTCTAAGTGAGGATCCAAGATCAGGTTGAAATCTCCTCCGATGATAACTTGTCCACTATTGAAGTTGTCTAGTTTTGTTAACGTTTCTTCGATAAATTGTTCTTGAGCCTCATTTGGAACGTAAATTGAAGCCAGGGTCGTGGGATCTTGATCTAGTTTGCCTTTTAGGAATAGAAATCTCCCGCGAGGGTCTGCTAACGTGTCTTCTACAATGAACTGAACAGATTTTGCCAATAGGATTGCCACACCCCGTGACTTCGAGGAGCCTCCAGCGTGAAATTGTTGGTCGTACCAACTGGCGTTTAATACCGATTTCACTTTTGGTTTTAGGTGCGTTTCTTGCATAAAAACCACATCTGGCTTAGCTTTTAAAAGAAAGGATGTCAATTTTCTACGCTTAATACAACTATTCAGGCCATGTACATTAACAGATCTAAGTACATATGAGTCTGACATTGTGTATCACAGTTACCGTAGCTATTAAGCTAAGTGAGTAAAAAGTTAATATATGCAAGCTTAACAAGAGTAAACACTCAGTTTACAAAGTGTGGACGTGCAATTAGAAAAAATAACCAGAAATAAGTATTAGTTATAATAACTTTCAGTGCAGTAGACAATTAAGTGTGAAAATACGTTATAGAATATCAACAAGTTAACCAGTAAATAGTAAAATTTAAACTTTCAACTTTCACAACTTTGTGATTAAAACTATTCCAGATATAAAAGAGTGTGTGGTGAATCCAGAGTCCCAGATAAATATCTGGGGGGACTGTATCAGAACAGTCGTCCGGAGTCACAAAACAGGGAGTGAAGAAAACCTCAAGAGGGTTCCCCCCCCTTCCCCCTCCCGCCAATGTTACATTTATAGTTTTTTATGAGAACCATGCCACATTCTTTTGTTTAAGCATATTTAGACCAAAAGCATTTTACAACATTAATTATTTCACAGCTTCATGTTGTTTCTCTTACATGAGTCAACACAGGCAACTTGCTAGGCTGCTGAGGTGGATCAGGAGAGTGGTTTCGTTTTTTGTTAGCCTGTTTATCTCCTTGCTCCATAGGAGTGTCATTCTCTAATGCTTGTAGTAATGCTTTCCCACTGTCTTCATTCCACGCATAAAGACGCAGGCCTTGATGTGCAACGAAAAGTTTTCCAGAGGGTAGCCATCTGTATTTTTGGCGCATTTTTTGTAGCTTAGAGGTAGTGGATTTTAGACTTTTCCTCATGGCAATGGCTTCCTTTGGAATGTCAGGATAGACTTGTAATTGGGCTCCATTAAATTGAAATCTTCCCTGTTGTTTAGCAGCCTCTAAAATGGTGTGACGTACCCTGGCATCTGGTATAGTGACTACTATATCTCGAGGATTAGGGCGTGCAGATCTTGAAATGGCACCCAGGCGAGAGGCAAATGTCAGTATTGGCAGAATTCCCTCTTCCAGCTTAAGGGAGTTTGCTATGAGTTGGGCCATAAAAGTGATAAGGTCAGTGTTTTCTTCAGCCTGCTCTGGCACGCCTCTGAATTTTAAATTGGCCACTTTCATTTCTGCCTCCAAAGTAATTAATTGGTCTCTATGAGAGGCCGAGGCTTCTTTTAAAGCTTTAATTTCTGTCTGGTTTGTGAAGCCCGTCTCTAAGGCCGTGTCTGCTTTTTGAGCCGTTTGCTGTAGCGAGGTTTGCATGTTTTCGAGTTGGGAAGAGAGGGAGTCTATTTTGAGAAGAATGCCTGCTTCCATGGCTTTTAAATATGTAAGTATGGCTGAGGAAGCTGGATCGCTTACAGAATGCTCCGGAGGTTCGCTTGCGGCCGCCATTTTGTTTTCGGCCCGATTTGCTGCTCCGCGCTGAAACGCGGCTTCTAGGGAGTCCTTTGAAGTTTTTAGCGAGTTAGGGGTATTTTTGTGCTTACCCGAGTCCAGTTTAAAACTTTGGTCTGGTTTCGGCATGGTTTCCGATGTGTCGTTTTCGGCGGGAACGGGTCAGGGTCGGGAGCTCTGGAGTTATGCGACCGTCACCTCCATAACGTCGCCCCGCCCCCCGAATACAGTGATTCTTCATTGAGAAAACTGGTCCTATTCTCTTGGAATCCACACTCTCCAGCTTTCCAAGAAGTGGGTCTCCCTCTTAAGATTTCAGTGATGAATTGGTCCTCTGTAGCATGGTAGCCAAAGAAATGAACTATGGCCCCGGTCACATGGGCCGGATATCGCGGCGGGGAGGCGTGGCTAATTGCCTGGCACAGTTTGATTCGCAATTATGCGATCCGGTGGCACACCACGGGTCCTTCCCTCGGTGCCGGCGGGTAAACGAGGGTGGCGTTCACACAAGGATCCTGCAGCGCGGCAAAGAAGCGGTGCGGCGCAATCACACAAGCAATGGCTAGGGGCCGCTGCCGTGACAAACGGGGTCATTTATTTTTTTTAAAGCCAAAACGGCACTTTCGCTTTCTCTTTGTGCGCATGCACCGTTGGGTGCTTGTGCGCATCTTGTGGAGACTTGGGGGGGGGGAAACCTGTTTGCGAAGAAACATGGGTGGGTGCCGGATGCCACCACCGGAAACGCGATCAGACGCCAGCCCTTGCCCCGTGGTTTCCAGAAACTAGTACCTCAGAGGTACTAGTTTTTAACTCCACATCTTTGGCGGGAAGCCTCAGGTTCACCACAGGAGCTCTACGCTTCCCAGATATTACAGTGTGATCGCACTCGGAAAATCCGCCTATCTTCCGTCTCTGTAGCATGGCTAATGCTCTGTGTGACCGCAGCCCAAGAGCCAGGGAGTCAATTCCTGCTTCTAATTCTTCCTCTATCATGAATTGATTAGATCAATGGTTCCCAACCTTTCTGGTATGGCAACTCACAAGTCCAAATTGGTTTGATAAGGTGACCCATCTAGGGCTGGCCCCAGGTTTTTTGGCACCCTAGGCACACTATGACCTTGGCCGCCATCTAGTTCAGCACTCCATTATCTACAGTAGCTAACCAGGTGCTTTTGAGAAACCAACAAACATCATACAAAGGGTGCAGCTGCCCCCGCTATGAACCCCAAGCAAAGGACATTCTGACATACGCAGCCTTTGCATATGGAAGTTAGATTCCAGCCATTGACCATACTTTCTTTCCCCATGACTCCCTCTAATCCCCCCCAAAGAGTCTAAGAAACTCACTCCAGGAACCATCAGGACATGTTTTACTCGATCTACATGTATACACACTGAAGAAAAAAATGCCAGCTAATGTATGGGGGATCCTATTTCTAAGGCCAGATCTTCGTTTTCCCAAAATACAAAAGAGAAAGCAATGGAAAAGACAGAAGAGGCCATTAGGGAGGGGTTGCCAACGACCCACTTTCAGAGATTTCATCAATCTGCTTCTGCGTCCTGACCCACAAGTGGGGGAAACACTGCATTAAATGGTCTTGTGGTGGCATTAGGTGTGGTGCATAGAGCAGCTGCCAAAAATGGAAACCCCATGTCAAGGTCTTCCTTATCTCCCCATATGCAATCATAGCAGGAACTCCTTTGCATATTAGGCGACACACCCCTAATGTAGCCAATCCTCCAAGAGTTTACAGAGCTCTTCTTACAGGGGCTACTGTAAGCTCTTGGAGGATTGGCTACATTAGGGGTGTGTCGCCTAATATGCAAAGGAGTTCCTGCTACAAAAAGAGCCCTGCTTCTCTAACACTGCTGTATGTGGTGGTAGAAGGGAAGCAACATGGCTAAGTCCACTTAAATGTTATGGGAGGTGGGTTTTGAACTGAACATAGGACACACCTAGAGTTGTTCCCAGGTAAGCTGGTTGAGCTGGTCCACAACTGCAATTTTGGGATACTAATGGCCTATCCTAGAATGTTGTGGTAAGGATTAGTGAGATGTTGCATGTGAATTACTTCAAAGCTCCTATAAAGTGTTCTATAAATTGCAAGGATGATTTATATAAATTATCTCCGCGCTGCCCCAAAACATAAGTTCATGAAGCAGCTAAGAAACCAGAAAAACCACGATGATGGAACATAAGGCCTGCAAGCAATCATTCATCTTTATCAGGCAGACACAAGCTACAACCCAGATTAAAAGCCAAGTTCATTAATATGAAGTGGCAGTAAGCAAAGGTTAATGCCAGAACAAAAAGAAATCAAAGACCAGCACTAGCCAAAATTTTAGGTTACTACCAAAAGTTTGGAAAAATAAACTTCTTATCACTGGCACCCCAAGAGTGAGACCATGTGAACTGATGCAGAGAGGGAGTTCCAGTGATGACACACAAAAATGAGTGATGCACCCCGCTTGAAAAGGTGGGGACGGTCATAGCAGTGTCTCCACTAAAGATCATGACATCCAGCAGATTCATATGGGAGCTGGTGATCCACAGACAGGAAAATGGCTTCATCTGGGATCTATTTAGTAAACTGATCTGAGCCTTATTGACACACAACCCTCTTTGCTGACATTCTACCTAGTGGGCTACCAGAGGTGTGCCAGCATTAATGGCCAATCCCATCCTGGCTCCAAGCGCGAGGTGGTCTTAATCCACCAAACACCAAAGCTATGCTGCGAGGAGCTGTTGCCACCCTCCCCCATGCTGGTCAATAATAGGCTTTGAATTGGTGAAGCTCCAGTCCCAAGACAGCTCACTTACATACCCCCCGACTGGTAAGTCATGAAAGGCAGGTTCAGGAGGCTTCCCCCAATAAATAAGATGCCTGAAAGAGGGGGCTCCCCTAACTTGAGCAAAAGCCTCCACTGCTCCAACCAACCCCAGTAGGGCTTAACCTATGTTAACCAGGCCTACTTCAAGCAACCATCCCTGGTGTAATGGCAAAGTAAAACGGGGCCAATCAGGGACGCCAAAACAGAGCCAATCAGACAGAGCCAATCAGAGAGTCCCACAAACTTCCTACTTGACCCCTGGGCAACCAGCTATTTCCACCTCAGCAAATACAGAGGAGGGTGAGCAGGCATCTCTGAAGGGCAAGTGTTAAGGGGAGTAGCAGACTTGTTCGCTCCTCGTCCTTGATTGGCAGGGAGCTTGGGCCTCCCAGCCATGATGGACAGGAGCTGGAGGTGTTTCTCAATGTAAGCAGTAATTTTGCTCCAAAGTTACAGAATAGTTCTACAAGAAGTTTCGGGGGCCTGGATTTAGATTCACAAAGTTCCAACAGCATGCCCCTATTTGACACCTCCGAATTTTTCCTGGAAGTAACATTCAATGGCAGCTCTGTTACTAGCACTGAAGACAACTCTTGGTTACTGTACCAAAGTGATACAAATGCCAAAGGGCCATTGTTAGTGTCCGTCTTCTTCACCCACCCTCCCTTTATCAGAAGTTTTAGAAGTTGTTTGGAAGTTTGAGGACATGGTAGCCAATTGTGTATTTCTGCCAATGGTGAAATACTATTCGGGTTGGATTAAGCTAGTGGTGATAAATGGGACAGTAAATTTCCTTGTTATGACTGTAGAATTGAGTGGCTTTTGGGAAGCCTGCCTAGAAAACAAACTCACTTTGGATTTAATTTTTTTCTCGTTTCTTCAGATTAGAAGGCTATCTGACAGCTCGGGTTTATATGGACGCCCAAGTTTTCTTTCCACAGGAAAATAAAAAGCCATGGTCCAGATTCTGTGGCAGGAAGGTAAGTTTCTGCTTATCTTATTGATGAGAACTTCCATGGTACACTTGCTTGAGAAATACTTCTTGTTCTGCTTTCTATCATTTAATAATGTTGTTCTGCAAAGAAGAAGAAAAATAAAATGCTTATTAATAACAAAAATCACAAGAGATTGAAATCTAGGGAGCCAGTATGGGGTGGTGGGTAGAGTGCTAGACTAGGGATGGGTATGAACCAGCTCATTATGAAAATCATGAAGATTCATGATGAAAATCACCTGGTTCATGAGCTGAGGTTCATGAGCTGAAGTTCATAAGTCAAATCTCCCATGACCCTCCATTTAGTTTTTGGAGGCTTGGGCGGTTCATGGTAGTGTGTGTTGGCCACATCCATGGCGGGCACACTGGTGCAGATCAATTACGATTGTCAAAGCAACAGGGGGATGGACTTCTGCAACCCTGGAAACACCAATAGTGGCCCTCCAAAACTCAACAGGTAGCGCTGTCTGCCAATGAGAGAGCTCCCATTCTGCTCCATGGGGGGAGGTCATGTACAGGGGCATCCTGGGGAAGTCTGCAGAACGTTTGATGCCTCTGACTTGTGGGGGTTCTGCTCTACACAATCCTGGACCTGCAGTTGTGATTTCCCCAGAGAGCACTTTCCTAGGGGCACCTGTTTGGGGGCCTGCTACTCCACCTCCAAAGCCAATCCCTACCAAACATGGGGAGCAGGTAGAGGGGCATCACAGCGAGGTCCACAGCAAGTTTGATGCCTCTGGCTTGCAGAGGGGCTGTTCAACACGCTCCTGAACCTGTCACTGTGATTTTCCCAGAGAGCACTTTCTTCGGGGCACCTGCTTTGGGGGACTGTAACTTGGCCCCCCTAAACCAACCTTCACCAAACTTGGAGGGCCAGTAGAGGAGAGTCATCTGGAGACTTGCTGTGAGTTTGCTGTCTCTAGTCCACAGGGGGTTTGTGATACCACATCACAAACCTCATTAAATGAAAAAGTTTGGTAAACAATAAGGTCCATGAAGGTTCATGGTTCATGCAGCCCTCAGGGACAAAAAAAGGGGAAAGGGGGTGGGAAACTGAACCTAAAACTTAGAATCCAGAACCTGACAAAGGTTAGTCAATGCATTCCAGGTCAAATGCATTTGACTAATCTTTGTCAGGTTCTGGATTCATGCAGCCCCCAAACCATGAACCAAAATGAACCTTGATTTTCACGGTTTGTGCCCATCCCTATGCCAGACTAGTATCTGGAAGACCCAGGTTTGAAAACTAACTCTTGCCATCAGCCCCATAGCCAGGATTGGGGGCGGGGGCTCTGGGGTGCCAGGCGGGGCTTTAATTAAGTTTAAATTTAATTTAATTAATGGAGAGGGAGAGGGATTGGGGGGAGTATTAGCTACTTGTCCACTGTGCTTGCATTGATAGTGTCATCATGTGATCCATCAGCCTCCACTCCCTCTCCCTCCCGTGGTCTGCACCAGCCCAAAGTGATCCCTCTTTCTTTCCACTCAAGGCTCCCTTCCCCCCCACCAATGGAAGGAAAGGCTACGGGCCGGCTATGGTCCTGCTTGCCATGAAAGCTTGGGCCAGACATCCACTCTCATCCTAACCTACCTCACAGGGTTGTTTTGAAGATAAAATGGAGAAGAGAAGAACAAAGTTGCTTTGGGCCCTTGTTGGGTTCAGGGGACATTACACCAGTGACTTATGTGCATGTAAGTGCTGTCAAATCACAACTGACTCACGGTGGCCCAGCAAGGACCTTTCAAGGAAAGTACGAAGCAGACGAGGTTTGCCATTGCCTTCTTCTGAAGAGTCTTCCTTGGTGGTCTCTCATCCCAAGTACTAATCTTGCCTCCTCCCCTCCACGTTCAGATCCCTGCTCAGTCATAAAGCCTGTTAGTCACTATCTCTCAGCCTTACCTACTTCATCTTGTTGTGACTATAACATGGGTAAATCGAGGCCCACTTGCTCTGAGAGGAAAAGTGTGGGGTACCAAAGGGGTAAAACACAATATATAACCACCTTAATCATACTGTCTTGGCAAATGATGAATGGCCTCACTCAGAGCGTCCACGAAAAGTGTGCAAGTTGGAGCCAAAACACAGGATCAGCAACATCCTGCTGTGATGGCACAGGACCGTCTGCTCAACCGTGCTTCTACAGCAGCGGTTCCCAGCCTTTTTGGTATGGTGACCTACAAGCCCAAATATATTTGGTATGGTGACCTATCTAGGGCTGGTCCATGTTTTTTTTGTGCCCTAGGCAAACTGTGACCTTAGCACCTATCTACTAATAGAACCAGATGTTTTTGAGACACCAACAAGCGACACACAAAGGGAGCAGCTGCCACATCTGTGGACCTGAAGCAACTGGCATTCAGCAGTACACACCCTTTGCATAGGGAGGTCACATTCCAGCCTCTGATCACCCTCTCCTTCTCCATTACTCTCTCTAATCCCCCCCAAGACTCTAAGAAACTCACTCCAGTAACTATCAGGACATGTTTTACTTGGTTGATATATTACAGGGCTATTTTTGGGCAGGAACGCACAGGAACGGAGTTCCGGCTGGCTCCTGAGTTGGCCACACCCAGCAGGAACTCATTGGCATAATAGGCCACACCCAACAGCAGAAACTCATTAGAATTGGCTACATTAGGGGTGTGTGGCCTAATATGCAAAGGAGTTCCTGCTACAAACAAACCTCTGGGTTTTGACAATAAACAAAGTAAACAGAATAAGAAGCAAAAGGTGGGTGTGGCTGGATGACCACACTTCTGGTAACATGGGGGTGCGGCCTAATATGCTAATGTGCTGTGCTGTCAAGGGTGTGGCCTAATATGCTAATGAGTGTCTGCTGTTGGGTGTGGCCTGTTATGCTAATGAGTTCCTGCTGGGCTTTTTCTACAAACCACCCCCTGGATATATATATGCAGTGAGGAACCCCCTCCTGCCAACCAATGTATGGAAAAGACTGTTCCCAGGATCAGTTCTTGGTTTCCAAAATCTAAAAGATGGCAATGGAAAGGGCAGGGGTGGCCATTAGATAGGGCTGGCCCATGACCCACTTTCAGAGGCTCTGTGACCCGCTTCTGTATCCCGACCCATAGGTTGGGAAATACTGTTCTACAGAGCAAACTAGAGAATCCAGGCCATGGGAGGTGGGGGTGAAAAGCCGAGCACAGCCGCAGTGCAGAAAGGTGCTTGCTGAGGAAATAGCTTCAGGTGTCTCCAGCAGCAATTCCTTTCCAGATGTCAACATCGGTCGGACCAACCCAATCCACTGAGTAAATTTTCTTTCAATTTACTTCCCTATGTCAGATTAAAGGAGAGAGGCTGCCGAAGAAAACACAGGAGGTCACCTTGATTGTGCACCACTGGCCTCCAGTTCCCCCTCTGAGCCTGGCAACTTAAAATTCACTTAGTGTTTCTTCCAGGGCTTCGTTTGCTGTGAGATCTAACAGCAGAGAGTTTTGTGTGGCGACCAAATATGTCTGGAATGGAGTTCCTATTCTTTTTGGGGAACAAAAACCATTAAAGAGGAAGAGGAAGAGGATATGTCTTATCAGCAAAACAGGGAAAGTACACAAACGGGACTTAGAAATCGATCGGAAATTTAGCAATTAGTCTGTGTAAATCCAGTACCCAAACGATCAGATCCTTCCGAGAAAGGGGGGGGGAGAGGATAGGTCGTAGTAAACAAGTTTAAAGTCTGATTTGCTGAGGGGAATAGAAATATTGTCAGACGATTCCATGGGGGATTTTCTTCCTAAATGAAAAAAGATTGATCATTCTTTATGTTTGCTATTAAAACTTTATTTACAGTGCTGTGAGGACTGCCAGACTTGGATAAGTCAAAAACCCTGTGCCAGGAAAATCAGAGAACTCAGCCGTCTCCTATCCCCTCTCCCATTGCCCCACGTTCTTCCATTCCTTATTTCACCCATCACCTTCTTGATCCTTCAGAAATAATAAAAGGTGTCACATAATTAAGGTAAAAATCCTGCTTCTGAGGGAAGATTCTTATCAAACTGCCTGGGTGGAGTTAGTGGACAGCAAATTTGAGTGTCCTGGTCTTTCCCTTACAATGACCCCAAATATGGACCATTTCAAAGCACTGAGAGAGATCAAAAACATATTTGTTGTTGTTCAGTCGCACAGTCGAGTCCGACTCTTCGCGACCCCATGGACCAGCTCCCGCCAGGACCTCCTGTCTTCCGCTGTCCTCTGAAGCTGGCTCAATTTCATGTTCATTGCGTCGATGACACTGTCCAACCATCTCATCCTTTGCCGTCCCCGTCTTCTTTGACCTTCAATCATTCCCAGCATCAGGGTCTTCTCCAGTGAGTGCTCCCTTCTCATTTGGTGGCCAAAGTATTTGAACTTCAGTTTCATTATCTGGCCTCCCAGGGAACAGTCAGGGTTGATTTCTTTTAGGATTGACTGATTTGATCTTCTTGCAGTCCAAGGGACTCTCAAGAGTCTTCTCCAGCACCATAGTTCAAAAGAATCTATTCTTTGGCGCTCGACCTTCCTTATAGTCCAACTCTCGCAGCCATACATGACCACTGGGAATACCATTGCTTTGACCATGCGGACTTTTGTTGGCAGGGAGATGTCTCTACTTTTTATCATGCTGTTTAGGTTCGCCATCACTTTCCTCCCAAGGAGCAGGTGTCTTTTAATTTCATGGCTGCTGTCACAGTCTGCGGTGATTTGGGATCCCAGGAATGTGAAGTCTGTCACCACTTCCACGACTTCCCCTTCTATTTGCCAAGGAGTGATGGGGCCAGATGCTATGATCTTAGTTTTTTTGATGTTGAGCTTCAAGCCCAGTTTTGCGCTCTCCTCTTTTACTCTGAGCAGGAGGCTCTTTAGGTCCTCTTCACTTTCTGCCATTAGATTGGTATCGTCTGCATATCTGAGGTTGTTGATCTTTTCCCCAGCAATCTTAATTCCGGCTTGTGATTCATCCAGGCCAGCATTTC
>NW_015175442.1:56057-56193 GCF_001447785.1 Gekko japonicus
AAAGCAGCTGCTTTTTACTCCTCCCCACTCCAGTTCAAGGTACATTAAATAAAAATCTAGTGACTTGCCACCAAACTCGGGCTTTTATACAAAAAGTCATACTACTGGCACAAAAGAAGCAAACCAAAAACAAACC
>NW_015175442.1:58456-114786 GCF_001447785.1 Gekko japonicus
ATATTTGGTGGAGATGTGGGAAAATACAACAATATTGGAAAAAAATACACAAAATCATACGAGAAGTATTTAAAATAAATCTACCTATGAAACCTGAAATATATTTATTAAACATGATCCCGGACAATATAAAAAATCACAAGGTAATAATAATATATATATTAACAGCAGCAAGAATATTGATAGCAAGACGGTGGAAATCAAAACATATACCATCGATAAAAGAACTCAAACATAAGATTTTAGACATTGCAGAATTGGATAAACTGAGCTTAGAATTGAAAAACAAATCAGAGAATGTATTTTGGAAAAGATGGAAGTATATATATGACTGGCTAAAATATAAAAGAAGAGTATAATGTGTGGACAAAGCGCTAGTGAAATTATTATAATTTGAAACCAACAATCTATGGAGATGTATAAATGTTTGATGAATTATCTTATACTATATATATGGAATGTAAAGGTGAAAACTTGGAAAATAAATTTATATAAATAAAGGAAGTGCAGGGCTGCCATACAGAGGCAGGCAATAACAAGTCACCTCCGGACATCTCTTTCCTTGAAAACCCTATTGGGGGGGGGGTCACCGTAAGTGGACTGCGACTTGGCAGCACTTTCCACCCCCACTGCATTTGGCTGTAGATAGAGGCTTATGGGTGCCAAATCTTCAAAAGTGGTCTTGAAACTCGAAACCAGAGAAATCTGGCACCATCCCAAAGGTAACAGGCTATTATGAAGCTAGCTGTTACCCAGGGAAGCTCATGCCACAGCACACAAGCTTTTTGAATGAAAAATCTGGAGCTGTAGAATTCATGCTTACAGCGTGCAATACGACAACACACCTGTGCATTGTCCTTGTGTGTGTGGATATATGGATTTGTAGCTTAGAGTCACTTTCCATGACATATAGGAGCCTATAGACAGTAGGGGGAAATCCTCAGAACTGGGAATTTGACAGTACTAATACAGGACGTGTGAATATTTATTTATTGTTTACTTTATTTATAGCTCACCCTTTCTTGCAAAGGCTCAAGGCAGATCACACAATGTTTTGCCACAGGAGGTGGTAGCAGCTACAAGCATGGACGGCTTCAAGAGGGAATTGGATAAACATATGGAGCAGAGGTCCATCAGTGGCTATTAGCCACAAGGTATAGATGGAAACTCTCGGTCTAGGGCAAGCCATGCTCTGCATTCTTGGTGATTGGGGGGGGCAACAGTGGGAGTTCTTCTAGTGTCCTGGCCCCACTGCTGGACATCCTGATGGCCCCTGGTATTTTTGACCACTGTGTGACAGAGTGTTGGACTAGATGGGCCGTTGGCCTGATCCAACTTTGGCTTCTCTTATGTTCTTATGTTCTTAAAAAGAAGGTAATCAAACTCAATAGAATTAGCACAGTGTTTTGAGCTCATCAGGTATGCTCCACCCTAGCCCTTGGGATCTCCCTCCTCCCAGGCCAGTTCCACACTGTCACTAAGATCATGGCATCCGGCCCCATCGCTCCTTGGCAAATAGAAGGGGAAGTCGTGGAAGTAGTGACAGACTTCACGTTCCTGGGATCCCAGATCACCACAGACTGTGACAGCAGCCATGAAATTAAAATATGCCTGCTCCTGGGGAGGAAAGCGATGGCGAACCTAAACAGCATGATAAAAAGTAGAGACATCACCCTGCCAACAAAAGTCCGCATGGTCAAAGCAATGGTATTCCCAGTAGTCATGTATGGCTGCGAGAGTTGGACTATAAGGAAGGCCGAGCGCAGAAGAATAGATTCTTTTGAACTATGGTGCTGGAGAAGACTCTCGAGAGTCCCTTGGACTGCAAGAAGAACAAATCAGTCAATCCTCAAAGAAATCAACCCTGACTGTTCCCTGGGAGGCCAGATAATGAAACTGAAGCTCAAATACTTTGGCCACCAAATGAGAAGGGAGCACTCACTGGAGAAGACCCTGATGCTGGGAAAGATTGAAGGTCAAAGAAGACGTGGATGACAGTGTCATCGACGCAACAAACATGAAATTGAGCCAACTTCAGAAAACGGCGGAAGACAGGAAGGCCTGGCGTGATCTGGTCCATGGGTTTGCAAAGAGTCGGATTCGACTGTGCGACTGAACAACAACAACAACCCCCCCCATAATGTGCCCCCCCAATGTGTCTCCCCTCCATATTTAAAATATCTTATGGTTCCTTGCAACCTCTGCACATTTATGCTAGGAAGACTGAATGCTTTGCCTACAGCCAAGCTGAAGTGGCAATTTGCTAATACTCCTTTCTGTGCACACCTCCCTCATTGTAGCTCTGGCATGACTGAGACCACTGATCACATTCTGCTATTTTGTGACCAAGGCTGTGATCACACATGCTAAATAATCCACTTTCAATCCACTTTCGAATGGAATTTTGCCAGTTCACGCAGTAAAATCCAGTTGGAAAGTGCATTGAAAGTGGATTGAAAGTGGGTTATCCAGTGTGTGTGATCGCAGCCCAATAGTCTTTATTGCAAGAACTTTGGATTCCCCTCATTTTGAACCAGTACCGACGTGCCATTGAACTTCAGGTTGTTTCCTTTTTGTCGGCTTAACGTTAGTCCTGCAGCTACGCGATCTGTGACCAAAT
Organism: Gekko japonicus; assembly: GCF_001447785.1. Classification (NCBI taxonomy): domain Eukaryota; kingdom Metazoa; phylum Chordata; class Lepidosauria; order Squamata; family Gekkonidae; genus Gekko; species Gekko japonicus. The sequence goes on from NW_015175442.1 coordinate 61,077, forward strand.
CCTTGTCTAGTATAATATCTTTGAGACACTTTCCTGCTATGTATTAACATAACAATATCACAATGCTGTTTTATTTATGGCATGGTGTTCCTTTTAGCATTTATTCTGTAATTATTATTGATATTGATATGGGGACTGTGATTTTAGTGTACAGCTCATGACCCCCTGCCAAAGGAGCTTATTGTTAATAATGGAAAGGAAAACATCCTGCCTGAATGGGTTGTTGTTTGAAACATCTGGTGACAGTGAACTTAAGGGCTGCTTCTCACAGGCTTGTGCCACTGACTTGTGTAAGATGCTGCAATCATGCGGGAAGATGCTGATGGTCATTTCAATAAATATATGACAATTTTATTCAGGAGAATATGAATACAGGGACACAAAGCCTGCCAGAGCCCTTCAAACCAGTCCCTCTAGCCAGCTTATCCAGGGACATGAAGAAAACCTGGACTGGAACTGCTTCCGATGATAGTATCCCAGAACTAACATAAAATATGGAATGGACTACTTAACATTACAATTGGATTTCTGCATATCTGAGGGCAATGAGCTCAAGATCTAATTTAGGGGTCAGCAACATTTTCTCATTAAAGAGCCAAATGACATCAACATTCAGAGCAAGAGGTCAACGAAGGGCCAGTGTAGGAAAGCCCGTTTGTAGAACTGTAAATATGCAACTAAACACAATTTGATAATTCCCACGTTCTTCAATAAGCCATAGTCTCCCCACCCCAAACACAGATTGTGGTAAGTCCTTTATTAGGAAGTGTCAGGTCCCACAGCAAACAACTCAGTACACGCTTGCAAGAAGGTTTTACTTTATTGAAGCCATGGAGCACTTGTACAGAGGCACTGTTCAGAATAACGATAACTCAGAGAGCTAGAAAGGTTAAAGCAAGTTCATAATCATTACAGCCAATAAACATGGTTCCCGCGCACGGCCAAAGGGTTTCTTGCGCGCCTAAAGCTTGGGAAAGCAACGGCTACTCAATTCTAAATAATTATGCGATTCACACAGTCTCTACTAATTACAGACAAAGCAAAGCTCATTTGCTCTTCCAGTTGTGGCCTTGGCGAGATAACGTTACATCAAAGCATGGCTGGTGTATACTGAAAGGAATGCAGAGCAATAGGGGAACTGTGCGCATGCCGACCTGAGTGCATCTACGGAGGGGGGGGGGAAACGGAGAGATGATTACATGGACAGGAATAAACATTTGGCAGCTTGCTGACAGGAAGCAGCAGAGATGAGATCTCACAATCAGTAATGTACACAGGAGCACCCTGTGTGACTGTTAGTGCAGTGGCATAAATCTGCCCATGGCATGCCCTTGGATTACAGGCAAGCATTCACCTCTATCATTCCCCTTGTTGTAAAACATCTCGAAGAAGCCCTTGAGTCCCATAAAAATCTTTGCCGTCTGTCACATACTGGTTTTTCAAGCATCCCACCTAACACTCAGATATAAGATTTTCTTTCTTTATTAAAGGGTCATATTTGATTCCATACTGAGCCACATTTGGCTCTAGAGGCATCAGCTGCTGGCCTCTGGTCTCACTGGTTAAAAGAAACACATGGGGGATCAACATTGTGCTCTGACTTCCACGAACAGGTAGCAAAAAATACACATAGGAGTTGGATCACTGAACCATGATATCCTCTAATTCGGGGGCCCCAACCTTTTTGAGCTTGCAGGCACCTTTGGGATTCTTGCCAACAGACCAAAAACCACCATTAACAATGACACATTTAATAATTCTATGAGCATCAATTTGTGAAGCTATTAATCTTACAATAGGGTAAAAGAATTCAGGCATAGGCAAGGCAGAGTCCAACATAATCCAACATAATCATATCCTCGATGAGCACACCGTTTTTTACACTCATTTCACCAATCTTCCTCATGAGTAAGAAGTCTTATAAAGTTGGAAGATGTCAACCTCTTGATTCAGCTTAGTTTCTTTTTAAAAACAGTATAGCTTCTTATTTGTCGTCTTCTTAGTCAAATTCTCCTGAAAAAAGCATAGTTATAAGGAGTGGAGAAAGACATGAAGCTGAATGGAATAGTTTTGTTATGATTTTTAACTAGAGTAGTTGTTAGACTTACTTTCAGTTCCATTGCAAGTACTTGAATAGGAGCAAGCCAATTACTAAATTTCTAGTCGTAGCAACCAGTCCAAAATTTTTTGTGGCAACAGGCCTACTTTGAATTGGCTGGCATTTGCTTTCTGACTCCCGTTGTTGGCTAGTAGCTCTCTGTTAGGGAGTAGCATTTCAGTGGTTGTGATCATACGGAGCGGAAGCTGCAGCAGGCAAACGATTCCCCCGCGGATTAAAGGGACGTGATCAAACAGACACATCTGTCTGGCGTCCTGGAGTCATTGGCGGGGCATCTCATTGAGCCGCAGGAGTGGCGCAAAAAACCACCAGGGAAAGGTAAGTATTATGCGGAACTGTGGGGCAGGCAGGCGGAAGTCTGATTGCGCAAATGTGCGTCAGTTCGCCCCGGGGCAAACAGCCTTGCTTCCCGCCCACAGTTCCACAGTGGTGTGATTGGAGCCAGTGCTTCTTATCTATCTGGCTAAAAGCCTTCTTTTAATGGACTGACAATGCTCTCCACTTCTCATGCTGGAAACCAACTCAAGGAACTTACTGATAGATTCCAAGCAGCTGCATGTTGTTATACTTCTCTCTTAAAGGTGTAGACCAATTAACACTAAAAAGTAAACTTGACCTTTGGGATTCTGACACAGCATGGCGGGCACAGCCACAAAATGGCTGTTGCAGGAGGTGCAGCCAGCTACAAAATGGCTTCGGGAGCTTGCCTTCAGCCACAGTGGAAATCCTTGTGCTCTGGTGGAACCTGCTTCCGAAGCAAGTTTTAAAAATCTGCAGAACCAATCAAATCTCCACCAATCAGAAACCTTGCCAAGCAAAAGCCCCACTTGGCCCCACCCACTTTCTAAAAACACTTGGTGGGCTCCAGGTAAGGTTTTGGCAGGTGCAACAGAGCCTGCACGGGCACCACTTAGGAACCCCTGCTCTGTCCAGATCCTCTTAGTGACTGTATGAGATTCTTGAACAGACATGTGTTTATATACACCCTGAGAGGTACCCTTCGATGGATGGACTTTCTATGGTTCATTTTTAAATCCCAGATTAGTTACCTTCCTTTCAGAACTGAGATCAATTCTGAGATGATTTTGCAATGTCTAAATACACAAATCATCCGTTGCTCATAAAACTAATTTATGGGATTGCCTGCTACATTAATGTTTAGACATCTCTATAAGGGTATCAAACTCAAGCCATCCATTAACTTGAAGAGTCTCTTCTTTTGTTACAAATCACTTTTTTAAACTCCAGGTCATTTAGGCACACAGTCAGAACCTGACTGTTTTTCTTTCAAATGGCAGTATCAAATTTGCTTCACTGCGACTGAAGGCTGTAAGTCAACTAAATGATTCGGATTTCTTGAATGATGTGAATGAATTTTTAGCTCAACTGATTTGCTCTGTGAATACTTATCATCCATCTAAGATACCATTTCAAAGGTTCACTTTCTAGTCATGGAGCAGAAGAATCCCTTACCGCTCTGGTTACCGGAAGCATACATCTTTCCCCCTTCCCTTTTGAGGAGAGGCCATCCATGGATCTGTGGTGGAGCATCTGCTTTGCATGCAGAAGTTCCCAGGTTTAATCCCTGGCATCTCCAGTGGAAAGTATCAGGGATCAGCATGATCTGGGAAAATACACTTCTGTTCATGGTGTGCGCAGTTCGCAAACCACAAACTGTCACAAACTTTTAGCTGCCAAATGAACTAGTATTGTTCATGAGGTTTGTGATGCAGTAGAATGCCCCCCCCATGTGCTAGAGACACCAATCTCACAGGGGATCTCTGGCTGATTCTCCTCTACCTGTCCTCCAAGTTTGGTGAGGACTGGATTTATGGGGTCCGAGTTAAAGCTTCTCCAAAGGTGCCCCCCGGAAAGTGCTTTCTGGGGAAATGACAGGCACAGGTTCAGGAGGTTCAGGAGTGTATAGAATGGACCCTGTGCAAGCTAGAAGCATCAAACATGCAGGTGACCCCCCCCCCCGATCCTCCTCTACATGCTCCCCAAGTTATGTGCAGATTAGACTTCGGGGTTCTGAGTTATGGCCCCCCAAAGAAGATGCCCCCAGGAAAGAGCTTTTGGGGAAAATGTCAGGTGCAGGTTCAATAGTGCAAGCTACACACATCAAACACACGGGGAACCTTTTCGTGTTTTTAAGGCTGAAGAATTCTGGCACCGCTGTTGCTTTGAAGTTGCTTTGTTGTTTGTTGCTTTGAAGTTTAGTAAACATTTTGTTTGAGTGGAGGCAGTCTGTCTGGAACTGCCACGAACTGCTTGAAAGTGTGTGGAAAGTTTGTGCCAGTTGACCTGCCACGAACTTCAGTTCGTGAACCATGAACTGGCCAAAATTCATCATGAACTGTAGTTCATGAGCCAGTTCATACCCGTGCCTAATCAGGTAGAAGGTGCTATGAAAGGCTGAGATCCTGGAGAGGTGCTACCAATCAGACCAGACAATTTTTACCTTTGGAGTTCCATGGTCTAAGGCAGCTTTATACGACATGACTCCATATGGGCTATTATTGTGAATTTAACTGCTATCCAAACTTGACTTGATTTAAATTTCTCCCATATTTTCTATTCTTATGAGTGCCTATTCTGCCTGCATTTCTACTTTCCCCCCTACCTTTTATTGAAAGAGGGAAAAAAATCCACCTTTTGGGATGGGAGAGAACCAGTGCACAAATGGATCTGCGACAAATTAGGTGCAGTAGATAAAGTCAATTAAGGATAATTTTGAATTTCTCAATCCTGACATTTCACTCCCCCCCCCATCTACATTTCTGCTTGTTTTTTCCTTGTGCAATACTGAATCTTTGACTCTTTCTTTGCACACTATTTTCTGCTTCCTTGTGCCAAAATTGCAGGTGAAATGTACATGTTTTTTTCAACATTATTCATGCATTCTTAAGTCGACGCTATTTGTTATGCATGTCATACGTTAGGTGTAGTCTGAACTAGAGAGATCCTAAGAAGGTTGGTGGGAATGTACAGATTAATATAAAATACGAGGGAAAACTTCACGAGCACCCCAAGCCTTCTAAAAACCCTTGTCCAAATAACATTCTGTGGGCTGCTATAGACTTAACCTGCACAATTTGAGGAGCAGAGATTAACTTACTGTAGCGTTAATAAGTCCCCGGTCACACTGGGGGAAATAGGCATGGCCAAAGTGTGGCTTTTTTGAGGTGCACCAAAAGAGATGTGCAGCGGTGGAAACAGACAGATCCCCCCAGCCGCTGCGCAGGTCCTCCCCGGCACAATCAGATGCTGGGAGGAAGCCACAGACAGGAGAGAGAGGCCAGCCCGCTGCGCATGCATGTGCATGCGCAATTCAACAGGACCTCGCATGCTGCGGGAGAGATGGGCACGCCGGTGATCAGACGGCCATCCCTGCAGCGGATTTTCAGGTAGGTAGTAGTGTTTTCTAGGGGTTTTTTGATGCGCAGTTTTGCCCGGAAGGGATGGATCGGGGATGGGTGCGTGCTGCTTCCCAGATGTTGCAGTGTGATCACACCTGCTTGATGTGCCCCTGATCCATCCCTCTCGCGTGGCAAATCCTCCTGTGTGACCGGGGCCTAAACCTACTTTAATCTGAGTATTTGTGTCTTGCCCTGACTTGGATGGCCTAGGCTAGCTGGATCTCATCAGGCCTTGGAAATTAAGCAGGGTTGGCTCTGGTTAGTATTTGGATGGGAGACCTCCAAGGGTTGTTATGCAGAGAAAGGCAATGCAAACCACCTCTGACAGCCTCCTGCCTAGAAAACCCTGTGGGGTGGCCATAAGAAGGCTGTGACTTGATGGCACTTTACACACACATTTGTGTCTTATGTCTTCATGACAGAGTGCGAGCAACTACTGGCTGCCTCATGAAGCCCATTTTGATGCAACATTCTTTTTTTTAAAAAACCCAACAATTTAGCACATCAGTTGTGCCCATGATAATTGTTTATTTGAATAGACCCCAAGAGATACCCTGCAAAGACTCTGCTGCCATTATGAATCATTACAGGGCCAAATGGTTTGGCTGTGATTGGTGTTCTAGAGACATGATGCATACGTCTACCTCTGTGATAAACGTGGAGTAGATCTATTCAACAGTTCTCTATAGTCAATGTCCCGCTCTGGGGGTCGCAGGCCATGAGGGCTGGACCCCAGAACCCCCAGCAAACCCCACAAGACCCCCACCATACGCCTTACCAGACAGGGGACGACCCGGCGATCCAGCATGAGAGACGGGGGCGGCAACCCTGTTAGACGCACGCCACACCGGCCGCACTAGGGGATGAGACTGGGGCCCGCGGAGCGGCCACTGGGAAGAAGAGTAGCGAGACGGGCCAACGGTGAGCGCTGAGTGGTGGGAGCAGCAGCAGAGTGGCTCCGGCGGCATGGCACAGAGGCTGCCAGGGCTGCCGGCGGCGTACCAACCTCCATCCTGGAGACACCCTGCCAGCATCTCAGTAAATAAAGAGGGGCGTGTCCCAAGCCGGGGGGGCAGAGGGGTGGTCCCGGGGCAGGGAGATAAAAGGGCAGGGTGGAGAAGGGGCTGAAGAGGAGGAGCATGCTGTGACACTGAGGGAAACTGAGAGAGAGAGAAAGAACAGCAAGCGAGAGAGAGAACGGGAAACGTTCGCAGCGTGCTGGCAGAGGGATGCTCGGGATGATCTTAACCCCGTCCCCTGACTGTCTGAGGCCCCTCACTCCCTCTCCATTTTTGGACCCACCCACCTTCTGGACCACCCGTCCTGCCAGAGCCCAACCCAGACCTCGGCAACATGGCCACAGGAGGCGCTACCCCGAGGACCAAGGGAGGACACGACAGTCAATTCATTTCCCCCCCTGTGTTCAACTCATTAGGCTGGTTAGTGATTTAGTGCCTTAGCAGGCACCTGGCAGGACGGGGGGTCTTTTTGAAATATGGGGGGCACCATCATTCCCAGGACAAAGCTGGAAGTGACATATTGCTGCTCTAGGATTCCCCCTGCCAGCCTACCAGTTGGCATCAGGGGACAGGGCTGCCAGTGGGGGATCTCATGCTGTAGCAGGAGACTTGGAAACCCGATTAGCATAGCATTAACATAAACCTGTGGCCAGTTAAGTGGATGCCAACAGAGGGCCCTGAGCAGTAGAGTTTTCCAGATTTCAAGTGGCTTCTTCCTTTGAGGATTACTTTCTGTAGGAAGATGAAGGGAATACACAGCTGCCTCAGAAATGATGGTCTGCTACTGAACCATCAACAGAAAGAATGGTTTGTCGTCAGCCGTCTTGGCCACATGCACTCTCTGGGATGCCATATTGCCGGGGAATGCATGTGAATGAAATATGGACTGGATTCCTGATCCATTCATATGGGTCTTCATTCATGCACATTGCTTAGCGACATTGTTATGTCTTTGGCTATATTAAAAACCATGTTAAGCTTGAGAGCAAAGTAAGGATTGTAAGCTGTAACAATACTATTGGCTAATGTATGAATGTACCCAATCAGAGTGCAGAGAAATGTTCAGGAGGGAACTGATCTGATAGGATGTTATCCTTGCAATCTCATTGGTCCTTAACTGTTCTAGGGCATGGCTACTCCAGCCCGGGATAGTTTAAAAGGGAGCTTTTGTTCCACTGTTGTGTGTGTGTGTTCTGATTGTTCCTGTTACTTCAATAAAGCTGATTCACTGTTTATTTATGAGACGGGGTTGAGTGCCATACTTAACAGACATGACAGACATGACGGTGTTTATGCAGAGCCAGGGAGACCTAGGTTCAAACTCCCTGCTTGCCATGAAACTCAGGGCTCAGCTAGACACCTGTTTCCTCCGTGGGGGTATGCCACTGTTTTTCAGAAACACTGAGGTAACCTGATTCGGAAGGCCACCCTGATGGTGACTCAAAGCAATCTTCTCCCTGATGGGAAGACTAAAAATGGCATGTGGGGGAGAGAGAAGAGTCTCGGCAGCAGTGGAAATGATGAGCGGTGCTTGTTTGGCAGGGGAGACACCCCCGTATGTGTCCTTGTGCGCTCCCTCATTGCCTGGCAAGCCCACCCCCCCATCTCCACTGCTGTTGGTGCTCCTGTTCCTCCCCCTTGTGCCATTGTCAAGCCTCCTCAGAATACCACCCGAGTCTCTGCCCAGCTGGGGTGACATCAGGTTGGCTTTCAAGAAAACCCCAACCTTAAAATGGCTATATGTCTCCATGGCGGATAATGGAATGATGTCATGTCTAGTGGAGCTCTTACTGAGGGACCTCGGACCAAACATTTTCTCTCAGCCGAACTTTCCTCACAGGGTTGTTTTCAGGATAAAAAAGGGTGGGGAGAGGCACGGACATTGACCTGAGCTCCTTGGAAGAAGGGTGATATGAAGAAGGAGGAGAAGAAGAAGAAGAAGAGATTGGATTTATACCCCACACTTCACTTGGAGTCCCAGAGAGGCTGACAATCTCCTTTCCCTTCCTCTTCCCACAACAGACACCCTGTGAGGTAGGTGGGGCTGAGAAAGCTCTTTCGAGGACTGCTCTTGAGAGAACAGCTCTGAAAAAACTTGTGACTGACCCAAGGTCACTCCAGCAGCTGCATGTGGAGGAGTGGGGAATCAAACCCGGTTCTCCCAGATTAGAGTCCGCACTCTTAACCACTACACCAAACTGCCTAAGTAAAAATACACTGGGGATTGCATCATGGGGCAGTAGCTCCCATGCTTCCATGAGGGTTTGCGGAAGGGCAGAAACCGCAAGCTGAGATCAGCCAGTTGTCTTAAAAAAAATTTTTGTAGGCCTGTTCAGTGTTCAGGTGGGTGTTCAGGTGGATGTAAGGAACAAAGTGGAGGACGGGGGGGATCATTTTAAATTATTTATATACTGTGTTTTTGACATGCGGTTTTAAATAATCTCTCACAGGCGATTGTACTGTGGGCTTCCTTCTGTCAGAGCAGTACCAGCATAAATCAGGAGGAAATTAATAGAAAATCAGGACATTGTCTGCACGCGAGAGAGCCTGCTGTGTCAATTCCCACCTCTCGCGACTGGTAACGCCATCATTATCATTGCCGGCTACTTTATTCAAAACGGGATCTGAGGCACGAGAGAGATCTAACTGAATTTCCCCCTCTCCTATGCCTAATCGCTGCCATTTCACCAGGCTTCACAGAATTCACAAAGTTGTTTTGTTCTTAGATGAGTCACTAGGCCGTTCTGTTATTAGAACATCCCCAATGTATCTGGCCGCCTTCATAATTCAGAGCCCCCCACCCCTTAAAAGGAGATTTTCGAGCTGTACTGATCTTGGAGAACTTTCGGATGGACTAATTTCTGCCATATTTCATCCTGGAGCTATTTCATTCTAGTATCAAATATAAATAGAGTTCAGTCTCACTCACATCATTCTTCTCGGAGCTCTTCCTCATTAGTTGATGTTTAAACGTCTAGATTTAATGGGCAGCTCTGACAAAGCCCTGCAATGAAGCTATTTATTACCATTTTGCAAGCGAGGGACTTCTGAGTATTGTAGTCTGGAGATGAGAAAGATAAGATCCTAATAAAACACTAAACTTTTCTTTCACCCGGAATGGAACTGCACCAAGGGATATGTAAATCCAAAGTTCATAAGTACTGGGTCCTGTCCATAGACTAAGATTTATACATTCAGCAATGGAACACCATCGTACTGAAGGACTTCCCATAAAAGTGATTTCTGTAGAAGCAGACGCGGTCTATGCACTTGAACTGGCATGAGGCAAATCGATTTCTTGGTTCTAGGTACGCTCAGGTACAGTTTTTGTAGCTTGACTGACTCTCCGTGAAGAAACAGGGCTAGATTAAATTCAAAGAATATTTATTTTGTTCCAGCTTTCTTAGTTATATGTGTAGTGCCAAAACATAATTAATGTGTATAGCGCCAAAACATTACTGATGCATTTTTGGTGGCTTCGGTACTGTGGCTATTCTGCCATGTGGTGGATAATATTGGACTATATTGTTTTGTCTCACGGGTATATATTTTGATGTTGTTTTGTTTACATCATTTTAAATGTTCAGTAATGTTCTTAATGAAAAAGAAACTTCCAGAACATGTGTTTCATCCAAGTCTGGAGGCTGGTTTATGCAGACAAGTCATCACCTGATAGCTGTGACATTCTACATCTGCTACAGGGAAGGTTTTAAGGGAAAACACATTAGAGGGAGGACTGTGGGGAACTGGAGCAGCGAAATGGTAGGTGGGAAAATTTCTGCTCTTATTGTTTGGGGGCTTTTTTAACACCAAAGTGCACCCATCCAGTGCTGCTGTAACTTTTAAGAAGTGTTTTTTATACCCTGCTTTACTCTGCCTTGAGGAGTCTCAAAATGCCGTACAATCACCTTCCCTCCTCTCCCCACAACAGGCACCTTGTGAGGTAGTTGGGGCCGAAAGAGATTTGAGAAAGCAGGGGTCATTTCCTGCAGGAGCGGAGCTTCGGCAGTAAGGAGCCCAGGGGGCGGGCACATGCAACAAGCCCCACCCCCTGCTCCCAGCAGCCCTCAGTCGGGCCACGAGGAGCAAGAAGCAGCCAGGTAAGTTGCAGAGGCCCCCCCCTGCCCACCTTCAGGTACAAGCTCTCCCTCCTCTGTGAGGGCAGATCTGCACGTTCCCCCCCAATAGCTAGCAATCCAAAACAGTCCAGTGGAGCCTGAGAGGTGACTTCTGCCAGGACACATTGAGTCAAAAAAGATTAATGAAGCCATATGCTCAGCAACTTTACAACAGTAAAATACAATTAACCCAAAGGAAGAAATTAAAGAGACAAAGGTGATACTAGAAGATTTTGAAACAATGTCAGGTTTAAAAATTAATATGATGAAATCAGAAGTATTATACCCTAATGTGAATTGAGAGGAAAGGAAAGAAGTTAACATATTAACCAAAATAGGATTGGGAGTCAAGAGATTTATATATTTAGGAGTAGAAATATCTCAGAGTATCAATAAGATTGTTGAGAAAAACTATAATAATGTTTGGAGAAAAATAACAAGAGATAGGAAAAGATGGAAAAGAGAGTCCTTAAATATAACATCCAGACTTAGGAGTGTAAAAATGTTCTGGATACCTAAATTAACATATTTATTTCAAGTACTACCATTAGAAATTACCAAACAAAAACTGGAGAAATGGAATGCAACAATAAGGGAGTGGATATTTGGTAGTACAATGACCAGAATCTCAAAAAATAATAATTTATAGTCATAATTCAGAACTAGGGTGAGGTGTACCAGACATAGTAAGTTATTATGAAGCCTTCCAGTTGAAAACACTTTTAGAAATAGAGGAAGATGAGAATCAGAAATGGGTCAAATTTGAAAATGAAGCAAAGAAAGGAATAGGGAAATATGGTATATTGACAAATAAAGTGGAAAGAGAAGACAAATTAGAGATGGGTCCTAGGAGAAACACATTAAGAATTTGGAAGAAGTGGCAACCAAAGTGGTTAAAAGGTATATCTAGATGGGCACTATTAGAAACTTTAGAAAAGGATAGTATAGACCATAGATGATGGGAACTGCTTAGAAAAAAAGGCTTGAGAAGAATAAAAGATATGTGTAATGGAGGAACTCTGAAGTCACTCCAAGCATTAGAAGGGGAGATAGGTATACAATATTGGTTAAAAATAGCTGGTATATACAAGAAAGTCAAGAAGCTAATGGAGGATAGGAATATAAGTATAGAGGAACCAATAGAAGAGATATATAAAAGAATGAAACAAAATAAAAGAGGGTTAGCAGGTGCAATATATAAGAAAATGATCTCAGATAAGAAACAAATAATTACTCCGTTACAAAGAAAATGGGAGACAGAAATGCAAATAACAGAGCAAAAAGCTATAAAACTTATGAACGGAATTACAAAAATTAAAATACATAAGTTTAAAGAACTAGAATTAAAAAATTTTACCAAATGGTACAGAACCCCAGCCACGCTGGCAAATATGTTTCCAGGACTGAGCCCTAACTGTTGGCATTGTAAAAATGTAAAAGGGTGGTATTCACATATGTGGTGGGAATGCTCAGAAGTTAAAATTTTTTGGAGAAATATTGTATAGATTATTTGCAGTAAATATAAACATAGATTTTGATTTAATGTTGATAAGTACAATAGGATTTGAGACAATAGAGGGAAAGCACCAAGAACTACTGAAAGCAATGGTTCTAGCAGGTAAAGTGGTTATAGCGGCAGGTTGGAAAGATGCAAGTAAATGGACAGAGAGAAACTGGATTAACTATTTGTTTGAAATTATTCAATCGGATATAATCTCCATAATTAACAAAGACATGCCGTGGAAAGACAGAACAGCGACAATCCAAGAGAAATGGACCATATACTGGAGATGGATGGAAGAAGAACAAAGAAACGACGTTCAGTGGAAGCTCCAAACATTATGCCCCTGGCTGAGAGAAAAGGACTAAAAACAACAGACTGGAGGGGGGGGGAGGATGGGGGGAAACTGTAAAAGCACAATGGAATATGAAAATGTATAACCAGAACGGTAATAACAACAATAATAAAAATATTTATACCAAAAAAAAGGAGTCGTGCTCAACTACAGATGCTTGCAGGTGGCCACCCGGCTGGTGAGTAGCCAAGAGGGCACCTGGGGCGGCTGGATGTGGGGCCTGTGCCCGCTCACGGGGGTGCTGTGGTGGACTTCATTGCCTGCCGATGCCTTCAGGTACCTGCCCACCCAGCGAGTGGCCCGGAGGCGGCCGGCCATGGGGAACACTCTGGCAGTTGGGGCCTCTTCACACCACACCCAGGGAGTGGCTGGCTGCCTGTGAGTGGCTGGGCACCCAGCCACCGGGCAGCCACCGCCAGCAGGAGGAAGAGGCCGGCCAATGAGGAGGCTTCATAGCATCATCCCTCGCCTCCTGGGTCTTGCTAGAGCTTGTTGCATTGACTTTGCAATGGGCTTTGCAGCTAGTATTATATAATTATACCAACTGAAGGTGGGCAGCCTTAGTTCTGTAGCCAACCACTTTCTACTGGATCCAACCAGCTTTCCGCCTAAAAGCCCGTATCCTTCACAGCTTTTATATATGCAATTCCCGCCTCCATAGACTTTTTGGTGGCCAAAAAGGAATCCTCCTTTCTTGTTCATCAGCAGAACAGCTGCTTGGATTCAACCCCATGTCTGTTGTTTGATAACTCAAGGAGGGGGAAAAGTTTTGCCCAGATCCCTCCACAGACTTTTGTAAATTGATCATTTATCCCCAGTTAATTACAGTATCATTTCAGGGTACATTGCTTGTCTCAGAATGTAATAACTATTATTATGCTCCAGGGAAAGTGAATAGTGGCATGAACATTCATATTATTTCTACCCATATCTTGTTTTTTTTGTTAATTGATTCACTATTGCCTCTGAGCACCTTTGCACTTGAAGTCTGTTATCCTGTGGATCTAGACCATTTGGGTCAGAGCAGCTGCAAACCCTTTTTCTACTGGGATGCCAAGCCTTATGAACTTCCCCTCTGCGCACACAATGGTTTTTCTCTTCCTTTCGCTAAGTCTCCCACGCTCTTGTCTTTGTATCAAGTAAGTGGGAGTATAATTTTAATCAGACAATCTGTCACTTTTGTCTTTCTGTTTCTGTTACTCGTTTTAGAACAAAGAGGCCAGATGCTCCCCAAAAACATATGCAGGAGAAATTCAGATATTTAAAAATATGCTGAAGCTACAAAACTTTGCATCATACAAAAAAAAAATGTATACCTGGAGCCAAGACAAGACAAAATTTCACCCTGCTTTCCACATTCCACCTCTGAAAATTATACTGAATTAAAGTGTGGGACAGTGTGGGACAAAGATGGGACCATCATTTGGTTAAAAGACATGGAGAGCTGACATGCCATCCTGAATGAGTCGAATTTCAAAACTTTCTTGGTTCCACGTTTTAAAATGAAGTAGGATTACCATATCTTGAAAAGCAGAAGCAGAAGAGGACATAGTTCCCGAGTGACTACTTCAAACAAGTCATTACTGACTAAACTCAGTTTAAATACCCCTACTATTGAAGCTGTGATGATTGCTACTAACTAAGACTATTCCTAACCCAGGGCTATTTTTGGGCAGGAACGCACAGGAACGGAGTTCCGCCTGGCTCCTGAGTTGGCCATGTCCAGCAGAAGCTCATTAGCATAACAGGCCACACCCAACAGCAGAAACTCATTAGAATTGGCTACATTAGGGGTGTTTGTCCTAATATGCAAAGGAGTTCCTACTACAAAAAAAACCCTGGGTTTTGACAACAAACAAGGTAAACAGAATAAGAAGCAAAAGGTGGGTGTGGCTGGATGACCACACTTCTGGCAACATGGGGGTATGGCCTAATATGCTAATGAGCTGCACTATCAGGGGTGTGGCCTAATATGCTAATGAGTTTCTGCTGTTGGGTATGGCTTATTATGCTAATGAGTTCCTGCTGGGCTTTTTCTATAAAAAAAGCCCTGTCCTAACCTATCAACTTCAAAAGAGGACATTTTCATCAGTTGTTTAAAAAGAGCCCCAAAGAGGATGGACACACAAAAAAAGAGGACACGTCCTCTGAAAAGAGGACATTTGGTAACCCTAAATGAAGGCATCATTGGCTAAGTGAATTGTCCAGTCAGTCTTAGAGGCACCATTTTAGGATTGTCCTGGATGTTACACTGAATCCCTTTTATGTTGCTGAGATATGTGTTACCCTGATGGACATTAAATTCTGGCTGGCAGACACAAGACAGGTATTGAAGAGGAATAAACAGCCATATCTAATTCAATCACATTAGCCAACCCTAACCCTAACCCCTGAGCAGATGCCTCAGCCAATGACCAATAATAAGAAGACCAATAATAATAAGAAGATTTGGGTTTTATACCCCAGTTTTCTCTCATTTAAGAAGCCTCAAAGTGGCTTACGACCGCTTTCCCTTCTTCTCCCCACAACAGGCACCTTGTGAGGCAGGCGGGGCTGACTATAAAGAGGCTGAGAGAGTTCTGAGAGAAAACCTTGTGAGGCTGAGAGGGTTCTGAGAGAACTGTGACTGGCTCAAGGTCATCCAGCAGGTTTCATGTGGAGGAGTGGGGAATCAAACCCGATTCTCAGAGGTCATTTCGGGGGGGAACGCGGGGGATCGCAGTTCCCCCGGGTGAGGTGTGGGGGCAGGGCACATGACGAAGCCCCACCCCCTGCTTCCAGCCGCCCCACTTCCGGCCCTCATTCAGCCAGGAGGAGGCAGGAGAAGAGGGAGGGTAAGTTGCTTCCTCCCTGCCTCTCCCCACCCCTGCCTGCCTGGGGCCAGGGAGGGCCTTGGCGGGGCTTCCTCGCACTCCTGCCGGCCTTGCAGGTCCACCCTCATGGGGCTCAGCAGTGGAGCTGCAAGGCCGGCGGCGGTGGCCGGGACCGTTGGGGGCGGGGTGTGTGGCCTTATGACACACTTCCGGCGATGTCAGGGGGTGTGGCTTTATGACACACTTCCAGTGATGTCAGGGGGTGTGGCATATGCTAATGAGTTATGCTAATGAGTTCCCCTAGCTCTTTTTCTACGAAACGACCCCCTGCCGGTTCTCCAGATTAGAGGCCACTGCTGTTAACCACTACACCACACTGGCTTTCTTGGATGCCCCAGTCATTTTTATTAGTGGAGGTTTTGCCACAAAAGGGCCCTGCTTGCCGTCACTAAAATATACACTTGTCTACTTCACCCAGAAGTGAAGCTCATATGAACACCTAATTCCCAGAGTCCCACATTTGTCCAGTTAGAATTGAGTCTTGAGCCAACCCAGCAGATCCCGGGAACTGTAATTTGGTCAGGGAGTTGAGAATTCTGTATTAGAGGTCCCTAGCAGAACCACATTTTGAGGAAGGGAGGGGAATGAATCATTATTAACCTAGCTTAAATGTGCAGCACAGATTTCCAGCATGCTTAGCTATCATAGCTACTCACTGCGCAGTCCTCGCCAGAGTTACCCCTCTCTAAACTCACGGAAAGTCAATGGGCTTAGAAGAGTGCAAGTCTGTTTAGGACTGCACACTTGAAGCATCAAGGGAAAAGTTTCCCACTTTTCCATGGATGTTTCACAGGCCAGTGACCTCTACAAATGACAGTAAATCTCTGCTGGATGAAGGATGAAAGGAAAGGGGAAAACATTAAGATATTTTGTTCTACTTTTCTGTGGCATGTTGGAAACAATCACCAGATCTATTTGTCATGCTCCAGCTTCGCCTTCTGTTCCCAGTAGCGTCTGACAAGCCGAATGGAGAAAGAGTAAGTGAAGATGAATTGGTAAAGGCAATGTTCCGGGCCTACCTACTGGTGGTCTTGCTCGGGACCCAGCTGAAAATGGGGAAATTATAGATATGCTATCATTTTTGTTAAGTGAACGAAATGAGGCTTGTGCCCTTTTGCCAGTCTGGAGGAAAAAAACCCAGAGCGCAAACCCAATCTGCTTCTTTCATAGGAACTGCGTCGCATATCATCTCTTTTTGATTGTCAGGCCGAAAATAGCTATTGGCAATGGGATAGAAATATTTTCTGACAAAAGCTTTAATTGTCAGGATATTCACATATTCTTTTTTTTAAAAGCTTCTGTTCAGGGCCATTGTTTCCCCTGGTTGCCGCTGCCAATTGAGAATCACTTCTTCCTCCGTCCCACGTTTCTTTTTCACGTGCATGTTGAAGGGATGAACAGAAGAAGCTGCCTTATACTGAACCAGATCTTTGGTCCATCAAGGTCAGTGGTGTCTACTCAGACTGACAGTTGGCTGTCCAGGGTCTCAGGTCGGGTTGCCCTGTCCCTTCATCGTGCCAGAAAGGGGATTGGGGGGCATTCCGGGGGGGGACATTGCCTGACACACTAACATCTGTCAGAACCCACAGCCACCAAAAATTACACGCACTCAAGAATGGTAATACTTTTTATTGCAGAGCTATAGATGCAGTAACATAAGCACTGTTAAGAATGGCGGCGGCCCAATGGGCATAATAGGATATAGGGTATTCGTATGCACCCCCCCCAGCACTGGCCAATTAGGCACCCTCCCACGCGGGGGATAAAGCTTGGAGACCGTTAGGTAGCTAAAGCTGAGAACCAACACTCTCCCATGGCACCTAGGAAAAACCCATACGCTACAACTCCCTCCTGCACATCTGTATAGATAAGCATTTTGGCGCAAAGCAGAACAAGCGCCGAAAGGAATGCAGTAGCAATTAACCAGACACAGACCAAGCTCCCCAACCCCCATGGCAGCGTAGCTGACAACATCAACCAGAAATGATGTCAGCACATCAGCAATGTTGGGGGTGATACTCTTTTTTTTGGACAAAACTCTATGGCAAAAACTCTCTCAAACCAAAGAGTTTTGCCTAAAAAGCAGAGCATAGCTCCTTGACATCACCGTTGCACTGCTGTCACTTCCAGGGGATGTCAGTGAATCATATACAGCAATGGGGTGGGGGGAGTTTCCTCCTGCTGGCCAGTTGGCCAGTGGCGGGCAGAAGCTGCAAAAGCAGTGGATCCCGTACCCCCACCTGAGGAGTGGTATCCCTAGCCTCAGGTGGGGTTTCTTCATATCACCTACTACCTATTCTTTTAAACATAGATGCACCTTATCCCAGGTTATCCTGCATTATCCATAAGGATCGCATAGCACATGAGATGCCCTGACAGTAGTATATAGCCTCCAGGGATGTCCAGTCAGAAATGTACTAATCAAGATTTATTTATGTATGTATTGAATTCCTTTATACCCAGCTAATAATAAAAATAATAATACATTCAGCTTATATCCCACTCGAACCCCTCCCACGGGGTCTCTGAGCGGCTTAAATAGTTTATTATCCCTAACTATGGGCACATACATCATTGGGGTGGGATTGCCTACCAGCACCCAGTGGGGTTCAGTTGGTATTTCCTCACCTTGTCTCGGCTTGGCTCCCGGCCTCAGCTCGGCCTCTCCATCCCCCCTTTCCTTCAGACATCTCGATGGTCTTCTGGAGTCGATGGGCCATTCGTAGCACCAACCACAGCGTGGCTCCGGCTCCATCCCTCAGGCTCCGCCGCGCCTGCACTGCGGGTCTTTGTGCTTCCTGGCTCTGCCTCCGCCGCCGGTCCACTGCTCGATGTCACGTCTTTACTTCCGCTTGCCACCTTGCCTGCTGCCGCCATTACACACCGCTCCGCCGCCACTCGCCGAATCGCCGCTGCTGGGGTCCCACCTTACCTCCCAATGGAGGAGGGTGCTCCCTGCCTTCTAAGGCAGGTACCCATTCATCTACTCGCAAGTTGTTAAGGCTTTCAAACCGCTGGGTGGGCGGTTCGTCCCGCCCACCCAGCGGTTCGAAAGCCTTAACAACTTTTACCATTCTCCTCTCCTCCACTGTATCCTCACAACCACCCTGTGAGGTCGGTTGGGCTGAGAGAGTGTGACTGGCCCAAGGTCACCCAGCAGGCTTCCGTGGCACAAGTGAGGATTCGATCCTGGGTCTCCCGGATACTAGTCCAGCACTCTCAACCGCTATGCCACACTGGCTCTCGATAAAACTCACATTTGTAAATTAGTGTAAAGTACTGTTAGTTAAGCAAATCCAAACCATTGTTCCCAGCATAGCCTTTTTTGGGTGGTCAGAGCAAAGCCCGCCTTCCTTTTCAACCAGCAGAAAAGCCAGTTGGATCCATCCCACACTTTCCCAAGGATGCTTGGAATCAGCAGCACAGTCCTGGTGCAGCCCTTAGCCCGCTGTGCAGAACTGTTGTTTTCGAAGTCCCTTGTTGGGGTGTCCTTTCCATTCAAGTGGCCCCTTTTGTAAGGGCTGGCATATTTCATGGAAGAGAGTGGAGATTTTGCTGACATGAAATGCAGCAGGACCAAAGGGAAACATTTGGTTTCCTTGAGAAGCTGGTTCCAGTCTGTTGAGCCCAACTGGCTATGTTTTCCTGTGAAATTTAGGCAGAGCGGTCGCAGGCTAATATGCTGCAAATGATTTTTGAAAACTCAACCTGGCTTTAAAACCATTTGTTTTGCATTTATTCAGCTTTACATAGTGGACCAACTTCACTTTTCTATCACATATGTCTAACACAATTTAAAGAAAATGGACCATATTTGGCTGATTCTATATGGGGAAGGCAGGGATCTACCACTTTGATGTAGTGGTTACATGCGTGGACTCTAATCTGGGAGAACCGGGTTTGATTCCCCACTCCTCCACTTGCACCTGCTGGATGACCTTGGGCAAGCCATGGTTCTGGCACAGCTGTTCTTGAATAAGAGCAGTTTCTGTCAGAGCTCTCTCAGCCCCACCTACCTCACAGGGTGTTTGTTGTGTGGAGGGGAAGGGAAAGGAGTTTGTAAGCCGCTCTGAGACTCCTTTGGGTAGTAAAGGGCGGGGTATAAATCCAATCTCTTCTTCTTCTTCTTCTTCTTCTTCTTCTTCTTCTTCTTCTTCTTCTTCTTCTTCTTCTTCTTCTTCTACCACCCCCCTTCTGATCTTACTCTTTAATTTGACTCCTCTGTTCTCTAATGATGTGGAATTATTATATCAAAATGTTTTATCTGCATGTAGTTATAATGTGAATATAAACCACGGTGTTCAGCAGAAACTTAATTTGGGGTCTGATATTCTTTGCACTCCTCCCTGGACTTCTAATTTATTTACTCATCCTGCTAATTTTTGAAATAATAAGACTTGATCTAGGCTTGCAGATGTTTCAAAAATTGATGGGCAAACCCAGGATCCTGATAAGCCACCTGGATCATCAGTGCAATCCTAAGCAAAGTTAGACCCTTCAAAGGCCATCTTCTTCAATGAACGGAGAAGCAAGTAACTCTGTTTCGGATTGCACTATAAAGCAGATCATAGGCTGAGTTCAGACGGGCAGTTTGAAGCGGGAGGGAGTCGTGGCAAAAAAGACCCAGAACAAACTGTTCCGGGTTTTCCCGGTCACACTGCACCGACTGATGCGGGAGCATACCGGGGAGGAGGCGCAAGGGAGCGTTCACACTGTTGGCCTGGAGGCGTGGCTGTAAGAGGCTTTTTCTGGTAATCTGGCTATGTGTGTTCATGCGCATCCCTACTGGATCACAGCTTTTCACGTTCACACTTCCGGGAAGTGGGATGGACGCAGGATAATCATGCTTTCCAGGGTTTGATACCACTTTCACCTGGTATCTTTTAAACTTGGGAGGGAAACGTTACAAGACGGGTTGAGTACGGCTGGGGAATGCCTGACAGATGTGCTTGTGTGAACGGCCTCTTTAATCCATTTGTGAAACGTTTCTGGCTCATGCCTATATTGGGGCAAACTGCCCAGTCTGAACTCGGCCATACATTCCCAAAACAAATATATTGGCTTGGATCTCATCTAACAGTATTGTAGACAGATGGATCACATATGAACACACACAAAGCTGCCTTATACTAAATCAGATACTTGGGCCGAGTTCACTGGCAATTTGAAGCGCTAGGGAGTCGTGACAAAGAACAGACCCGGAACGGCTTGGTCGCGGTATTCCCGTTCACACTGCAGCGGATGAAGCGGGCGCCTGTCGCGGAAACAGCCTGCACCTCTTATCAACGACTGTGGGTTGTTCCCGCCTTAGCATTCAGTTCACACTCAGGGAACCGGAATCAACCCGCTCTACGCACGGTTTGCTACCACTTTCACCTGGTACTTTTTAAACTCGGGAGGGAAGTGGCACAAGACGGTTTGAGTATGGCCAGGGGATGCCTGAAAGATGTGCCTGTGTGAACCCGCCCCTTTAATCCGCTCCTGAAACGCTCCTGAAACGTTTGGCTGCCGGGCCAAGCTGCCAGTCTGAACTCGGCCTCGATCTGTCAAAGGCCTTTTCTGCGCTCTCCTTTTAATCCATGTTCATTGTGGTGTCCTCCAAGCAATTCTGCACTAACATCGAGTTCAACCATCTTTTCATTCCGGGTTCCCCCCCCCCCATTCTGAATTACAGGACCTCCCTTCAGTGGTCAGCCCGGTTTCAGCCTGCTGTTGCCCTGGGTTATTTGGAGGCTGTTTTGCCCTGGACTTAAATTGCCTCGACTCAAACACTGAGAAAATCCAGGTAAAGTAAAGGTAAAGGTTCCCTTGCTCAAAAGCCAGTCGAGTCCGACTTTAGGATTGTGGTGCTCATCTCCGTTTCAAAGCCGAAAAGCCAGCGCTGTCCGAAGACGTTTCCGTGGTCATGTGGCCGGCATGACTAAACACCAAGGCGCACGGAATGCTGTTACCTTCCCACCGAAGTGGTACCTATTTATCTACTTGCAATTTCTTGCTTTCGAACTGCTAGGTTGGCAGGAGCTGGAACTAGAGAGGGGAGCTCACTCCATCATGCGGCACACTCGGGTCTCGAACTGCTGAACTTCTGACCTTCCACAGCCTGCAGTTCAGCGTCTTAACCACTTGAGCCACCGCAGCTCCTGAGAAAATCCAGAGTGGCAGTCAAACGTGGAAAGGACCAAAGTCAGTACTGTTTACTCAATCTAGCAGCAGCTCTCCACCGTCATGGGTCTTTCACATCATTTCTTCCTTTTCAACTGGGGATGCCGGGGACTGAACCTGGGACTTCCTGCAGGCCAAGTAGATACTCTCCCACCGAGCTACGGCCCCTTCAATGGAGTGTGACTTCCTTGCCGTCCCCTGCAGCCCAAAACACCCCCATGCTATTCCTGGGGGGATGGAGGACTTCCAGGAACAACACAAGGAAGGAAATGGAAGTCTGCAGAGGGGAAGGAGGATGAGTGAAAACTGCCCTCCTTCCTTCAGTGGGAATGGATCCAACCCGATGAGACATGGATGGTCTGCTGATATAGACCCAAGCCCGAACTTTCAATCCAATTATCTCCCATGAGCCTCTATTTTCAAACTAGAGTGGGTGGATGGGGCGGGGGGGGGGAGACCCGGCTTTCCTTCATGCCTTATGCCACTGGCCTCCATTTCTTTCAGCATTTTTTCTTTCTTTCTTCTTCTGGTACCAGAGGCAGAAAATTGCTCCAAGCATCAGAGAACAGCAAGGTCAAGCATGAACGGGGGGGGGGCAGAGTTTAGTTCCCCTGCTTACCGTGCTATCTTTTCCCCCCCTTTAACCACCCCCTCCCCATTTGAAATGTGAATAAGTGGACTACTAAATCAGACATCAGCATTCAGCATTTCTGAAGGCTGGACTTTGATATCTGGGGTTTTCAATTTTTAATAAACTTTTTATATGTCTTTGACCCACTTAGCATTTCACAATTTGGAAACCTTCAAGCAATCTTTTTTTTTTTTTAAGGATGCCAACTCTTTGAAACTATTAACATCATCGCTTAACCTCTAGCATATTAAACTGCCTTATACGGGGTAGGACTCTCGTTCAGTACTTACTAATCTGGCTGAGCTTCACTGCTTACCCAGAATGGTCGTTTTTAAACTGGAGGTCCTCGTGACTGATCCCCTGAAGAGAATTTCAGAACTTCAAATTTAGTGATTATGTTCTTCCAACATTTAAGTGGCAAGACACTGGATGGATCTAATGTGACTGAAGGACCTGCCCCTCTTCATGAATTCTACTGACTTCCGCAAGATGTAAATCTTATATGCCATTTCCGAAAACACTGTGCAATGAAGGTGTGTTTAAATCCCACTGATTTCACAAGGAATGAATCATGCTTATCTTTCTCTGAGAGATAGAATGGAACAATCAGTGTGCCAAAATAAATACAACCGGCAGTCACTCAAAGAAGAAAATAATTTCCTATAATATCTGGGCAGGATCTGAAGAACAATGCAATTGTTTCGGGATGTCAAAGGGAACGTCTGTTAAAATAGAAGTCGTCCGTATGGAACAATGGACTGCTCTTGAAACTGAGGAGAATTTCCAAGGCAGATTTTTACAGAGGTCATTTCGGGGGGGATCGCAGTTCCCCTGGGTGAGGTACGGGGGGGCACATGACGAAGCCCCGCCCCCTGCTTCCGGCCGCCCCACTTCCGGCCCTCATTCAGCCAGGAGGAGGCAGGAGAAGAGGGAGGGTAAGTTGCTTCCTCTCTGTCTCTCCCCACCCCTGCCTGCCTGGGGCCAGGGAGGGCCTTGGCGGGGCTTCCTCGCACTCCTGCCGGCCTTGCAGGTCCACCGCTGGGCCCCTCATGGGGCTCAGCAGTGGAGCTGCAAGGCCGGCGGCGGTGGCCGGGACCATTGGGGGTGGAGTGTGTGGCCTTATGACACACTTCCGGTGATGTCAGGGGGTGTGGCATATGCTAATGAGTTCCCCTAGCTCTTTTTCTACGAAACGACCCCTGGATTCTTACATCATATGGGGGTAAGATCTTCTGCATGGTGTACTAGGAGATGCTTATCCTGACCCTGCCAGGAAGGTGTGGTAGTCATCTTTCAACCTATGCTACCACACAGGATTCTTGTGAAGATAAGATGGAGGAAGGAAGACTCCTGTGATCCGGCTTAAGTTCCTTGGAGGAAGGATAGGATGAAACCTGGTGAAGTGGTTAGAGTGTTGGACAAAGATCTGGATGATCAAGGTTCAAATTACCTCTCAGCCATGAGGCTCACTGGGTGACTTTGGGCTCTAGTCATGTATTTGCAGCCTAACCTCCCTCACAGAGTTCTTCTGAGGATAAAATGGAAGAGAGGAGAATGATGCATGCCACTTTGGGCCCCCGCTGGGGAGAGGGACAGAATTCAAATGAAGTAAAATAGAGTAAAATGTGGTTTAGTAAAAAAAAAAATGTGACTGGAACTTCTCAATGTTCTCAGAGGGGAAGGGCTGTGGCTCAGTGGCAGAGCACTTGCTTGGCATGCAGAAGGTTCCAGGTTCAATCCCCAGCCGGTTTGGGGTAGTGGTTAAGAGCGGCGGACTGTAATCTGGTGAGCCAGGTTTGATGCCCCATTCTTCCATGTGCAGTTCTTTCAGAGCTCTCTCAGGCCCACCTACCTCACAGGATGTCTGTTGTGGGGAGAGGAAGGGAAGGCGATTGTAAGCCACTCTGAGACTCTGAGTGAAGGGCAGGGTATAAATCCAGTCTCCTCCTCCTCCTCCTCCTCTTCTTCTTCTGGTGTAGGTGATGTGATGACCCTAGGCCTGAGACCTGGAGAGTCACTGCCAGTCTGAGTAGACCATACTGGCTCTGACAGACCAATGGTCTGATTCAGTATAAACAGGGCTATTTTCGGGCAGGAACGCACAGGAACGGAGTTCCGGCTGGCTCCTGAGTTGGCCACACCCAGCAGGAACTAATTAGCATAATAGGCCACACCCAACAGCAGAAACTCATTAAAATTTGCTACATTAGGGGTGTGTGGCCTAACATGCAAAGGAGTTCCTGCTACAAAAAAAGGCCCTGGGTTTTGACAACAAACAAGGTAAACAGAATAAGAAGCAAAAGGTGGGTGTGGCTGGATGACCACACTTCTGGCAACACGGGGCTGCGGCCTAGTATGCTAATGAGCTGTTGTGTCAGGGGTGTGGCCTAATATGCTAATGAGTTTCAGCTGTTGGGTGTGGCCTATTATGCTAATTAGTTCCTGCTGGGCTTTTTCTACAAAAAAAGCCCTGAATATAAGGATATGTTCATGTGTTCATGTTTTCATGGGCTCAGTCATCACTAATTTTAGACAACCCCACTTATCCTTTGGTGCTGTGACAAATCTGAAGCACGGAGTGGGTCTCCCTCGCAACTAGATTTGCCGCTTTAAATAATTAGCTCCGTTTCTTCCTACAATTCCCACTGGTAACGTTCAGTGTCTCCACTAATGAAGCAAACACTATGCAATATATATATATATAGCAGCATGCCTGATGCATTATTTCAAGCTTCCTCCTTGTCATCATCTTGGCCAAATAAATCTTCCAAATAGGTAATAACACCACACAGGCTATCATGGTCTCTTGCTTCCTTGTCATATCATTTACCTATATGGCTTATCAGCAACTGCGTATTTGCTGAAAGGGGAAGGTTACTGTACGGCAAATCTGGCTTCACCTTTATCATCCCCAAATGCAAGGCCTTTCATCTGGAAGGTGTTATGAAATGACGGAAGAACATTCTTTGAACAGTCTTTACAAAATGCTCATTGAGGTTAAGAGACAAAGAGCCCCGGATTCCAATTAAATCTACTGAAAACCTTTCAGAACGTAATATAATATCGGAAGCACTTAAGAACAAGTCCTCAGGAACAAGAAACTCCCCTTTTGATGCAATCCACACAGTCTTGTTCAAAAAAAAAGTTTATTTTTTAAAAATAATACCTCAAAATAACACTAAAATTGAGGGGTTAGAGGATTCACAGATGCAGGAAAGAAACAATCTCTTGGGCCTTGTTTTTCACAATGCCCTCATAGCTTCAAATACGTTTGCATGAGAATTTTTTTCCAAAAAACACTTTCACTACATTCTTTTCCCTGCACCAGTCACTTCTTTCCTCCTTGATTTGTGTGCGCGCGCGCTTTATGCAGAAGCGTGGCTATTCTTGTTTCATTTCTAGGCTAGCCCCAAAAGAATTGAGAAAAGTTTTGTTACTTGATGGTACCAGTTTAAATTTGGTCTTGGGTCTTTCTGGTTTTTTTTCTACATAAATATTTCCCAGCTAACCACTTCGGTGGGAAGGTAACAGCGTTCCGTGCGCCTTGGTGCTTAGTCATGCCGGCCACATGACCACGGAAACGTCTTCGGACAGTGCTGGCTCTTCAGCTTGGAAATGGAAATGAGCACCGCAACCCTAGAGTCGGATTCGACTGGCTTTTGAGCAAGGGAACCTTTACCTTTACCTTTTAACCACAAGGATATCTAACACCTGGCTGGAAAACTCACAAAGCCCTGTTGTTTGGGGGTGGGGACAACTGACCTATGAATTCCATACTTGTAAATACATGTTCTCTAGCCAATCAAGACACAATCAAGACACCTATTTATTTCATTTATACCTTGCTTTTCTCCCTAGCTGGGGCTAGATGTGCCAGATCATCTGAGTGGGAACATTGCTGGAGGATTGGGGGTGGAGCCTGGGGAGGGCAGGGTTTGGGTGTACAGGTCATCCTCCAAAGCAGCCATTTTCTCCAGGGGAACGAAGGTTGCCAGCTCTGTTTTGGAGAATGCCTTGAGATTTGGGGGTGGAGCCTAGGGAAGGCGGGGTTTGGAGAGGGGAGGGACCTCAGCAGAGTACAGTGTCGTCAAGTCCACCCTCCAAAGGAGCCATTTTCTCCAGGGGAACTGATCTCTGTAGTCAGGAGATCTATTGTCCTACTGGGATATCTTCAGCCCCCACCTGGAGGATGGCAACCCTAGGGGGAAGTGATCTTTGTCGTATCGATGTCGGTTGTAATTCTGATACCACCGGGAGGTTTGCAGTTTGGGACTCAAATTGGCATACATGCCTTTTCTCTCCTCCATGTTATTCTCACAACAACCCTGTGGGGGTAAGTGAGGCTGAGGGTATGTGACTGGCCCAAGGTCACCCAGCAAGCTCCTACAGCATAGCAGTTGTTCAAACCTGGGTCTCCCAAGTCCTACTCAAACACTCTTATATCAGACTGGCTCTATCATTTTGATCCACCCACTGCAAGGCACTTAATTGGTAGCCACCGACCATGCAAAGCCATGCAGTAAAGCTCTATGTGGCCTGGGACCGTCATATGTGCGGGACTCCTCTCCCCATATGAGCCCCAGAGAGCTTTATGCTTTTCTGATCAGCACCTTCTGGTATTCCCTGGCCCGAGGGATGTCCACTTAGCCTCAACCAGGGCAAGGGCTTTCTCGGCCCTCGCCCCAACCTGGTGGGACACTCTCCCACTCGAGATCCCCGCGGGACTGACTACAGTTCCGCAGGGCCTGTAAAACAGAGCTGTTCTGCCAGGCTTTTGGCTGAGGTGGTGGACGTTCAGCCATTCTGGGCTCCCCTGTTCATGGCCCCTTCCCAATGCCCTGTTGTTTTAATAATACTCTTGGGCACTGGAGCTTTCTGGGTTGCCTGTATTCACCTGGTAGGAGGCATGGGGTTTGCTGCTATTGTGCCATCTATTGTTTTATTGTTTTTATTGTTCTATGGATTTTATGTTGTAAGATGCCCTGAGCCCACTTCTGGGATAGGGCGGGATATAAAATAAATAAGCAATCAATCATGGCTCTTTTTGTAGCAGGAGCTCCTTTGCATATTAGGCGACACACCCCTAATGTAGCCAATCCTCCAAGAGCTTACAGTAGCCCTGTAAGAAGACCTCTGTAAGTTCTTGGAGGATTGGCTGCATTAGGGATGTGTCGCCTAATATGCAAAGGAGTTCCTGCTACAAAAAGAGCCCTCATCATCATCACCACCACCACCACCATTATCCCTGGGATCACCTCTCTACCATCCTGTCTAATGGTTCTTCATTTCCTTTTATGAAATCCAAGATTTTCATTTTCTAAGTGTCCTCAAAAACCATCGCTGGAGTTATATAACCAGAAGGTTTATTCATTAATCGTAGTTTCCAATACTTTTTTTTAAAAAAGAAAGGAGGATGGTCCGCCCAGAAGTCACAAGATTTCCATTCATATGTTAAACAAGACCTTCATTCTTCCATTATCCATGGTCTGTCAAGCCCGTCACATGGAATGAAGCTAACCACATTTAACATGCAAGGAGACAGGAAATGGACAGCAAATCACCCGATTAAAGTCTGAAGCCTACTTATTGTTTATACATTTATCGATTTTCCTTTCTCGTATTGTCTAACTCTTTCAACTATCAGCCCTTTGCTCGTGCTTCCTGACTCAGAAGACAAACTAATAGACTTCTATCGAACAATAGGTTCAATTTGTAGGGGGAACAAGGACACCAACCTATATGAAAGAAGCCACCTTCCACTCCAAGGAAGGACAAACATTTGAGTTAGTTATATTATAAGGGTCCCCCAGATTTAAATAGAAAGAAAATCTTTCCTTGTAAAAACTTGAGGCAGCCTACAAAAAAAGGACTTTAAAAATGCATAGAGTTCTTGAAGAGGCTTGGATTCAAGCTGAGAATCATATAACTTTAGACCCAGAAGTATATAATTTTAAAGACGTGTTCCATTTATGCCCTGACCTGGATGACTCATGGAATTAATTGCCACAGGAAGTGGTGGCGGCTACAAGCATGGACGGCTTCAAAAGGGAATTAGATAAGCATATGGAGCAGAGGTCCATCAGTGGCTATTAGCCACAAGGTATAGATAGGGGCTCTGGGGCAAGTGATGCTCTGTCATCTTGGTGCTTGGGGGGGCCAACAGTGGGAGGGCTTCTAATGTCCTGGCCCCACTGGTGGACCTCCTGATGGCACTGGTATTTCTGGCCACTGTGTGACACAGAGTGTTGGACTGGATGGGCCTTTGGCCTGATCCAACATTGGCGTCTCTTATGTTCTTATGTTCTGATGACTCAGGTTAGCCCGATCTCATCACATCTTGGAAGCTAAGTAGTGTTGGCCCCAATAAGAATTTAGATGGGAGACCACTGATGCCACCCAGGGTTGCTGCTCAGAGGCAGGCAATGGCGAACCACCTTCGTCGATCTCTTGACTTGAAAACCCCTGCGGGGTTCCATAAGTCGGCTGCCCTTTCGACCCCCGTTCCATCTATAGTCTGACCCAATATAGGTTTAGGTGTGCCTGAGCTCACCAAGTTCTAAGGCCTTCAACTCATCCAGGTGGCATAGGATCAAGCTATAAAGCTTATGACCTTTCCTTGCTGAAGGAGACCATCGGTTTATCTACATCAGTATTGTCTGCTCTCAAGCAGGAAAACAAACAAACAAACCCAAAAGCCATTCCCCAGGACCTGTTTTCTGAGACCCTTTAATTGGAGATTGAACTTCAGTCCTTCTGTATGAAGGCCCACTGGGCCACAGGCAATCAAATCCTGGTCTACTCAGCAGGACTCATAACATAGGACAGTTGATTAATGATCTCATTTGGTTGTTCACCCACATAGGGTGTGTTCAGACGGACAGCTAATCCCACCATTATGCCGGCTCAAATTTGAACCCGATCTTTTTAATCCATCCTCGCACAACCAGACATCCCCCGGGGGAATCGCCTTACCGTGCGCTGCTTCTGCTGTGGATTGTCTAGATGGTGTCCACTGAAGGAGGCACACGCGGTGGGTTGTTTCTTTTTTTTAAAAAAAACTTTTTGCACATGCACATAAACATGATATCGTGGCCTTTTTTTATCCACGCATGCGCAGAATCAATTTTTTTTAAATGGCACCCGTTCGGGATGGTCTGACGTCAGACCATCCCAAACGGGTGCCATTTTTAATTGTGCGCTGGAACGATCAGACGGGGGAAAGTCCGTGAGTGGCCCGTCGGAATCAAAAACTCCAGATTTAAAGTAGTATCTTTTTAGTACGGCTCCAAGGTGTGGCAAAATGGGATGCTCACGGAAGACGGCCGTTTCCCAGATGTTGATGTCTGGACATTACATTTAAATCCATGAGACGCCTGTGCCTCGCGCGGATCTAAAGAGCCATCTGAATGCACCCATAGATACAACTGCGTGTGACAGGCCAGGTTTCTCTCTTCCATACATTCCAAGTGCTTTAGGGCCTTTGCTGATCACCTCAACGGCAGGGACTTGCAGAGTGCATAGGGAGAAGGGGCCAATGACATGGTGCCCCGCAAGGCTGAGGCCCCCAAACTGTTAGTTCATATTGCCTAAGGATAGTAGACAAACAAGTTTGTTCCAGGTGAACCTTTCACCTTTGACCTTCAGGGAGTGACTTACTAGGGTTGCCAAATCCTTTTCTTCTTGCGGCGGAGGGCTCCTCTCAAATGGCTGTGGCCCCGTCCCCAGTGTGCCTGGTGTCAGCACGTCACATCCGGCTGACGTGCACGCCGGGGTGGGGTTTCCCCTGGAGCCTGATTCTGCGGCGGCGGAAATCGGGCCTCCAAAGCGGGGGGAAATCCGCCCCCTGGGGGGAATTGGCAGCCCTATGACTTACACAGTCAAATATTTGCCTATCTAGTGAATTTGTCATAGCTAAATATTACAAACTGAGCTATATGAAACATTTATTACATCAATATTCCATGTAGTTATGGATTTTATATTGTATGCTTCCTGTGTGTAATTCTGCCATAAGCTAAATAAATTATATATATATCCATGTTGTTAAATACTCTCTGTCAGGAGTACCCAAAGTTTTTGTGCCTGTGGGCACCTTTGGAATTTGGACCCAGGATAGTGGACACAACCACAAAATGCCTGCCACTGGAAGCAAAGTCAACCACAAAATGTCAGAGAATGAGGTTATGCATAACTCCAGTAGTAACTAGGGTTGCCAGCCACCAGGTGAGGCCTGGAGATCTCTTGCTTTTACAACTAATTTCCAGCTGACAGAGAAAAGCTTCCCTGGAGAAAATGGCTGCTTTGAAGGCTGGACTCTATGGCAAGGTACCCTGCTGGGGCCCCTCCCCTCCCCAAACCCCGCTTTCTCTCGGATCCACCCCCAAAGTCTCCATGTATTTTCCAGCCCAGACCTGGCAACCCTAGTAGTAACTCTTAAACCTTTCAGACAGAAGATCTGTTTAATGGGATGCCTTTTTTAAATTAACATACTATTTAAACTAAATATTGGCTTCAATACACAGAGCTTGCCTTCAGTCACACAGTGAAGATTCTTGTGTTGTGGTGGCAGCTGCTGCCAAAGAAACATTTTAAGAGATCTGCACAGCCAATCAGATCTCCAGGGGCCAATCAGAAGCCCTGCTGGACAAAAGCCCCATCTAGCCCCACCCTCTTTGTAAACACACTTGGAGGGCAGCAGGAGAGATGTTGGTGGGCACCATGGACCATGCTTTAAGTTCTTTACTGACAGAGAAGTTACCAGTCTTGGACCCTCCTCCTGCATCCCTGCCAATCATTGCTCTTGGAAGTGATTGCATGCACTTGGCTTAAGCTAAAGGGGGGGGGGGATGTGATTCCAAGTGTTTGTTGGTCTGAGGGAGTTCACCCTAGGGTTGCCAGGTCCAAACAACAAGCCGTCGGGGGACTTACCGGGATGCTCTGGGAGAGGGGAGGGAAGAAGCAAACGGTCACTTCTGGATGACATAGGCATGTCAGGGACATTGGAGGCAATGCTCTGGTTTTTCAGCAAAACTCTATGGTTTGAAGCTAATTCTACCATAGAGTTTTGCCCAAAATCCAAAGTGTTGGTCTCCGACATCACCGACATGCCTACATCACTTCCGGGTGACAGAGGCACATCGTGTTTGGGGAGGTAACTCTCCCCCATTGGCCAGCTAGCTGGCACCAGGGAGAGTGCCAGAAACTGGGGAACCCTGTGTGCCGGGGGGGGGGAACCTGGCAACCCTCATTCATTCACACTTTTTCAGCAAGACAATGGGTGTCTACAAGGGATCTTACCATGCCTAAATTGTGCCCCGAATTCTGTCCTCAGATGTCTGCCTCGGGAGGTGGTGGATGCTCCTTCGCTGGACATTTTCAAGCGGAGGCTGGACGGCCATCTTTCGGGTATGTTGTAGGTATGTAGGGCTACATGACCTGCAAGGTCCCTTCCAACTCTACCATTCTACGATTCTATGTCCGCCTGCAGACAGACAACGTTCAGAAACAGGATCCAGATTTGGTAGTATCCACTTCCCGGCTTGGCATCATTCATGGAGCTTCTCTAGTCTCGAAAACATTGCTGGCAAAGGCTAATAGTTTCTCCCAAAGTACATAATTGAGAGGCTCCTCCAGGTTCTTTTAATTGAATTTGAAGATTATTCACAAACATACTAGTGGACGCAGTGATGAGGGCAGGAAGTGTTCTGGTTTTTCACTCCCTCCTTAGTAGGAACACGAAGGAGGCTCTTTACGATCCAATTAGTGCCTCCAGGAACGTCCTAATTGCTTTCAAAAGCACTACAACATCAGGAAGAAAAGAAATGGAGGATGGTTAGAGTTTTTGAAAAAAAATACGTGTAGGTATTGTTTTCACTGCTCCTTCAGTGACCCCAGTGGGTAAAGCTTCAGCTACCATTTCGTGAGGAAGTTTTTGACAAGCGTGCCATTGCGGGCTGCTCAGAAATACGGGGAACAGCATTCTTTATCCCCCCTGGAAAATCTACTCTCCTCAAGTTTCCTCAGAAAATACTTTTGCCCTCCTGAAGATTTTTTTTGTTGTTGTCAGGATAGAAGCCTTGTATTCACAAGAAGGGGGCTAACACCTACATGGGAGTAAAAAAAAAAAAGGCATTTTTTTAATTGGTGTCTGAATGAAGCGGTTCATTTGAAGGTTATTTTGCAAACTATGATAAGTGAGTTTCAGGTCCCCCCCCCCCCCGGTAATGTCATGTTTTCAGACATTATGTGCGGAGCAATTTTGTTACTGAAGTAAGGAGGGGGAAGCATTTTATATTAATGCAAGCTACACTCCACTACCTTTCTTTGTTTTTACATACTACCGGTTGGTTCCAGCCAGATTTTCATTCAGTCTAAGCCAATTATTTTCCAAACCACAGCCCCTGTTCACCATGGCTTTTGTACATACTGGTCCCCTGATTCTCAGCATAGCCCTTTTGGGGGGGATCAGAGGAGACCCTTGTTTCCTTTTACACTAGCAGAATAACTTGTTGAATCCAACCCTGCATATTTTAGCTGCATACATGGTTTGTCTTTTTACATCTTTAATATATGGAACTCCTCTGCTTAAATCATACATTGTGAGCAACACCTTGAGATACAAAAGAGATGTGAATTTTTTACTGAATATTTGAAATGGTTCTAAATTGTATGGTGAAATTCTCACACTGTTTCCCCACACCTTTCCCTGTTGCCCTCCCACATTCTGCTCAATCTACCCAATAATCTACCAGACAAAAATATTAACTTACAGGAGAGGTGCTTACCTGGGTTGTCTCAATCCTACTAGACCAGGGGTGTCAAACTTGCAGCTTCTATCAGGCCCACAGTGGAACTGGCTGTCTTCTGCTTCTTCTTCCAGTTCTGCTGTTGCTGCGTCATTGTAGGTTTGCGGCTTACAGAAACACACCTGAACAGCATACTCAGGATGGCAACAGCACAGACATTTTGATGCAATAATTCAGAGCAAGAGGTGTCAGTTATCAGACACTATTAAATAAACAAAATATTGCAAGAGTGTTCATTATAAAGTTTATATCTCCGCTACCTGGCATTATATTTTATGACACACATGGCCCGGCCCAACAAGGTCTCACTTATGTCCGATCCGGCCCTCGTAACAAATGAATTCGACACCACTGGACTAGAGTAAGAGTATTAGAGGAAACTGCATGGCTTGTCTCTCTGGTAGTCTGGGTTTTTGCTAGGGTTGCAAGACCCCATGGGGGAGTTTCCCCCACTTTAGGGGGCTTCAATCTGCCACTAGCCAGCTGGCTGGCAGGGGAGTCCCACCCCTGAACAGCTCCCTTGCACCGGACATGCTCAGCATGATGATGGCACCCAGAGATGACGTCATTGCACCAGGCATGTCATGCAGGGGATGCTCTAGCATTAGTGTAAAACCTCTGTGGTAACCATAGTGTTTTTCCCCCAAAATGCTAGAGCATTCCCCACACGATGTGCCTGGCATAATGATGTCACCTTTGGGTGATGTCATCACGGTGCACACATGCTAGAAGTTCCCGGGGAGCAGCCTGGAGACCCCTGCTGGCAGCCAGTAAGCACCTGGCAACCCTGGTTTCTACCCAGAGTCAACCACATAGGGTACTAGAAACTGGATCACAAATAGGTGCCTGTTCTTGCACGGCCTCTTGGGAACTGTAGTTCAGTCCAGTAAGTTCTGAGATTTGTCATGATGAATACTGCATGTTGATGTGTGGTGGTCTTTGGGACCTACCTATGAGGGAAAATCACTTTAAACAGCAACCAGAAGATTAAAACCTCTTTGACGGAATTAAAGCAATGCATTAACCACTGATTCACAGTGCTGCTTGGCAACTGGATGTGCAGAGCACAGCCTTCGATCTCTAAGGAAGATAATTATATTTGTTTGTTTGTTCCATGTTCAAAGGGAAACACAACATTTCTGAGCCAATAAACAGTCAATGTATTAATTAAAACTGTTAAGAACATAAGAACATAAGAGAAGCCAATGCTGGATCAGGCCAATGGCCCATCCAGTCCAACACTCTTGTCACATACTGTTCAAATATACCAGGTGCCATCAGGAGGTCCAGCAGTGGGGCCAGGACACTAGAAGCCCTTCCACTGTTGCTCCCCCCAAGCATCAAGAATACAGAGAATCACTTGTCCCAGACTGAGAGTTCCTGTCTATACTTTGTGGCTAATAGCCACTGATGGACTTCTGCTCCATATATTTATCCAATTCCCTCTTGAAGCCGTCCATGCTTGTAGCAGTCACCACCTCCTGTGGCAGTGAATTCAATGTGTTAATTACTCTTTGGGTGAAGAAGTACTTCCTTTTATTTGTTCTAACCCGACTGCTCAGCAATTTCATGGAGTGCCCACAAGTTATTCTATTGTGAGAAAGAGAGCAAAGTACTTCTTTCTTGACCTGACTTATCCCATGCATAATCTTATAAGCCTTGATCATCTCACCCCTCAGTCATCATTTCTCCAAGCTAAAGAGGCCGAAGCACTTTAACCTTTCTTCATAGGGAAGGTGTTCCAACCCTTTTATCATCCTAGTTGCTCTTTTCTGCACTTTTCCCAATGCTATAATATCCTTTTTGAGGTGTGGTGACCAGAACTGTACACAGTATTCCAAATGAGGTCACATAATCAATTTATACAGGGGCATTATGGCACTGGGTGATTTGTTTTCAATTCCCTTCCTAATAATCCCCAGCATAGTGTTGGCCTTTTTTATTGCAGTCGCACACTGTCTCGACATTTTCAGTGAGTTATCTACTACGACTCCAAGACCTCTCTCTTGGTCAGTCTCTGCCAGTGTGGACCCTATCAACATATATTTATAGTTAGGATTTTTGGCCCCAATGTGCATCACTTTGCACTTGGCCACATTGAACCCCATTTGCCATACTGATGCCCACTCGCCCATCCTCAACAGATCCCTTTGGAATGCCTCACAATCCTCCCTGCTTTTCACCACCTTGAACAATTTTGTGTCATCCGCAAATTTAGCCACTTCACTGCTTACTCCTAACTTCAAATAATTAATGAACAAGTTATTTAAAAATAACCTGATCCCTCTTTATCTGATTAAACAAAACATTAAATAGATACACAGGACACAGAAATCAATATATAAGCATACATCCCATTCCTATTCTAATTAAATTGACTTTTAGCAATAAATAAATACATTTCAAGAATTCTTAACTGAAGCTTTGTTTAAGGGGGGGTTTGATTTAATTCAATTCCAAACTTAAGGTATTCAGGGGTTTCTGGGTGTGGCCAGCTTATATAGAAGCTATGATATGGGCCAATGGATCTTTACTAAACTTTGTGATTCATGCTTGGGTTGCCAGCCCCTGGTGGGGATGGGGGAACCTTACTCCCAACAGGTGTTTCAAATGGCTGCTCCAAGCAATGGTGTGAGAAAAATACAATAAAAAACAGTCATGGGCTAATTTCCATTCTTGGAAAACCCAAAAGTGACACCACACCTCTCTAGGAATTGGATGCATTGCTGTTATGACACGAACCCCCTTTAAACTCCCAGTTCTGTGAGGGTCTGCGTGTCAGGACCTAGTCAGAGTTAGATTTTGTTTTTCCTGACCAGTCCCTTACACAAATCTACCAAAGTCTCTTTGGGGTATTTGTTTTACTTATTAAAGAGTTAGGCACTACGGCTTGTTAACTTCAAACCAGAACAGGCTTTATTTACAGAAAACACAACAGGGGGATGGTATATATATACAAAGGATATTTTCTTTCCTTTCAGACTTTAGTTCTTGCCTTTACGTTCACTTAGGCTGTATGTTTATTACTTTCAGTTCATACATAGGTGTTCATCAGTTCACTAAACACACTTCTACTCCCACTCTCCAGCAACTGCTTTGTGGTTTTCCTTTGGCTTTTACTAACAGATCTCTCTGAGTCTCCCTGGTCACCAGACCAGCTTTCCAGACTCCTGCCAGACCGTTCTTTAGCCCTTTCTAAACCACCTCCAGTTCCTTCTGGAAGAATGTATCTGGTGTTTGTGTTTTACTGTTCCCACTCTGTGCACCTTCCTCTTTCACTTTAGAGGGACTCGGGGCAACAGGTCCTCAGCCACAGTTCTCTGCTCAAACTGTGAACAGGCTGTTTCCACAGAGCTACAGAGATCTGCTTCCTCCACAGAGCTCCTCAGTAGTTGACCGCTCTCTCCAAACTCCACTGATCAACCCCTCACTAACTGCTTCTTTCCAACTGCCAATTCCAAACTGACTGTTTGGTCCAGTAAATGACAATCACTGAGGGTTCCAAGCTAAATGGCCCCCTCCTCACTCAGCCATGTGACTCAGCAGTGTTCTGTGTTTATTTTCTGCCGGTCCCAGATTTTCAATTCCGTCACAGCTGTGGTAAAACCACAGAGTTTTCAGCAATTCCTAGAGAGGACAGCAGTCACTTCCAGGTTTTCTCAGAAGTGGAGGAGGGGCAAATAAAGTTGTAAGTGTTGGAAATATGTGTGTTGCAAGGTCTAAAATTTAGTCATTATAAGGTTAATGGTATAGCCCAACCTTGCCAGATCTCAGACGCTAAGCATGATCAGTTCTTGAATGGGACCACCACCAAAGGAAGACTTTGCAAGGGAAGGCAGTGGCAAACTGATGCTGCTTCCCGCTTGCCTTGAAAGCCCCTTGCTAAGATTGCCGTAAGTTGGTTGTGACTTGACAGCACTTACTCACGTACAAAGGAGAGGTCATTCCCAGGTCTGTTAACAGCAATGTATTTTGTCCCCAAACAAGAAGCCTGATGTTAAATTAGGGCTTGGCAACTTTTTAAAGAGTCTTCCTCTACCTCTTTACTATTTTATTTGATAGACGCTATTTGACAAGCTTCCCAGTGATTGCCTTTCCACTCCACCTTCAGTCAACTGTCTATTGACATTGTACCATCTTGTCGAAGTACCAATTTTTGTTCCCCAGATCTCTTTTTATTTGGATCAAATAGCTTGACCTCTGGTTTTACCATTCCAAAACATGTTTAATGTTCACTGCTTTAAGAAATGCCAGAAGAAGAGAATCTGTTGTTTTCAAAACAGCTGGCTAATAGTTCAGAAGTTTAACATAACCCCCCCCCCATCTTTCATTGTGATTTATTTCAATTTCAATTTTTTATTACATTGTCTTCTGGGCAGAAGGTCTAGTCAGGAAGTGAACACCCCATCAGGATTCACGGTCCATGTTATAACGCAGGAAGAAAGGATCAGAGACGAGGAATCTAAATGAAAGAGAAATGAAACCATCTGAAATAGCTAGGTAGTCAATGTTCGGGCTCTTCAAGGACAAGTGATTTGAACTTCAGCCATTTAAGGCAAAATAAAATCTCACAAGCAACTCAGGTCTGCCACCTAAAATGGCAGCTCCGTACTGATTTCTCCTCTCCCTCTCTGCAGTCGATAGCACAACTTGTCTCCTGTGCCTATGTCATTACTCTGTTTATCTCCCAACCCCCATTTTATATCATTGGCCGCTGTAGACACTGTTGTAGGCAGCTTCAAGAGGGGATTGGATAAACAAATGGAGCAGAGGTCCCCCCCGCGTTTTCCAGCATGTGTGGCCGGGGCCTTACAATGTTATTTCTTGACTTCAATATACTTATGAGAGTGTAACTGTGTTAGGATTGCAATGGTAATGCATTGTTCGGAAGGGATATAGTAAAGTAGGGGTTCCCAATTTTTTTAAGCCTGCAGGCCCACCTGGAATTCTGACAAGGCATAGTGGGCACAGCAACAAAATGGCTTCCACAAAATGTCTGCCACAGCTTAAATTCAGTCACACAGTGTAGATCCTTGTGCTGTGGCGGCATCTGCTACCAAAGCAACATTAAAAAGAAATCTGCACAGCCAATCCAATCTCCAATAGTCAATCAGAAGCCTTCCTGGGCAAAAGCCCTACCAGATCCCACCTACTTCCTAAAAACACTTGGCAGACACCAGAAAAGGTGTCAGCAGGGAGCATGACAATCCACAGGCACCACATTAGGCACCACATTAGGGACCCCTGCAGAAAAGCAACATGCTGAACAGCCATGAACAGGTGAACATAAAATTGAAAAACTGGCTCCCTGTTTGTGACTGGCGAACAAGACGTGGAGCTGGGTTGGCTGGCATTCAAGCATCCCTACCTGCAATATACAAATGTCTTGGCAAGGTCTGGGAGCAAACTTAAGGCATCACAGTATGTATAATAGATCATTTTTCAACAGGAGTGAGCATTAGTGTGTGTAAAAAGGACCTTGGATGTATTTCCAGTAATTTTTAATGAAGCTGTACAAATGCACTTGAATGCCAAGACAGCTTTCTGAAAAACGTGCACCTTTTCTAGTATTCTTTTTTTGTTGTTGAATATAACATCCTGACTTCTACTTTCTGTGATCAAAGTCTGCACCCTCTTTTCGATGGATGACCGGGAATTCTATAAGCAGCAACAAGCTCTGATTGTTTGGGGGAGATAAGTGACAGTACAAGACTCAGTACGGTTTGTAACCGAGAGGCTAAGTGGTAGCCCAAACAAAGATGTTATGATCTTGGTAATTTCTTTAAGAGCCCCAAGGAGAAAAGGGAGTGCTGATATTATGAAAGGCAAAAGACAAGCTTCACTTATCCAGGAAAGTTTAATTTAATCATAATTTCACTGAGAGTTGGGTGCTTTACAGAAAACCAAGATGTGGAAACTGTTTGTCTTTAATTAAATAAGGTAAGAATTGGAACATTTTAAGCTTAAGTAAAAGAAGAAGAAGGGGGGGTGTCCAGTCAATTTACTAAGCCCACTCCTATTTTACCAGATTTAATAGGCTCAAAATCAAGTGTTGCTTGCCTCTCTATTTGCCGGTGAGCCCTATCCCCCAATGTTAGCTCAGCTGCTATGATGTCATGGAATATTCATAAACATTTTAAATATTAGTATTCTATGTCAGTTCAGGAGAGAGGGCACACATATTCCGCTGTCCTTATTCTACTGTGATGTTTGATTCTTTATTGTCATAAGCTGCCTCAAAGATATTGATAGGGAGAGGTGGGGTATAAATATTTTAAGTAAAGCATAAAAGGACAGGGAACTGAGACTGGGAGGAGCCACAGGAAAAAAAGAGTACACTCTAGGGGAAAAAAATGCATCACGCAGGTTGTACAAACAAGAGAGGCAGACCGTTGGCCGGAAGAAGGGAGAGAGATGGGAGTCTCTCGTCTCACACATTGCTCTGGGTCTCAGTTAGGGTGTCAACTTCCAGGTGGGGCCTGAAGATCTCCCGGAAGTAGAACTTATATCTCCAGACGACCAACCTCAGTTACCCTGGAGAAAATAGCTGCCTTGGAGCTTACTTTCTGCGAGGGACACAGATGTTTTTGCAAGATCATTCCCGCGGGGACAACAGACGCACTGCACCATGCCATTGCAAGGAAGTGACACCGGACGATGCTCTGGCAATGGGGCTGGAAACTCGATTTCAGCCCCATTGCCAAAGCGTCGCCCGGAGTCACTTCCTGGTGACGGCATGGTGCATTACAGGGAGGAATGGTCCGGCCGGGGAGCATGTTTCCCCTGCCAGATCACGGTAAGTATTTGGGAACCCTACTTGGAGGGTAGACTGTATGGTTTTATACCCCACTTGGCGAACCTAAACAGCATGATAAAAAGTAGAGACATCACCCTGCCAACAAAAGTCCGCATGGTCAAAGCAATCGTATTCCCAGTAGTCATGTATGGCTGAGAGAGTTGGACTATAAGGAAGGCCGAGCGCCGAAGAATAGATTCTATTTGAACTATGGTGCTGGAGAAGACTCTTGAGAGTCCCTTGGACTGCAAGGAGATCAAATCAGTCAATCCTCAAAGAAATCAACCCTGACTGTTCCCTGGAAGGCCAGATAATGAAACTGAAGCTCAAATACTTTGGCCACCAAATGAGAAGGGAGCGCTCACTGGAGAAGACCCTGATGCTGGGACAGATTGAAGGTCAAAGAAGACGGGGACGGCAAAGGATGAGATGGTTAGACAGTGTCATCGATGCAACGAACATGAAACTGAGCAAACCTCAGAGGACGGCGGAAGACAGGAGGGCCTGGGGGGATCTGGTCCATGGGGTCGCGAAGAGTCGGACTTGACTGTGCGACTGAACAACAACAACAACGGTCCTGCCCCTCCCCCAAACCTTCCCTCCACAGACTCTACCCCAAACATGTCCAGGGGAACTGATCTCTACGGTCTGGAGATCAGCTGTAGTTCTGGGAGATCTCCAGGCCCAGCCTGGAGGCTGGCAACCCTAAGAGTGTGTTTAGGTTAGATGGGTCATGAGGCTGCCATACAGGAAAATCTGCAAGGGGGGAGCACTGTTTCTTAGGGTGTGGGTTATGCCCTCGCTAGGGGAGGGGGATCCCCCGTCCCCAGGATGGCTTTGGAGGGTGGGCTCTTTATTTCTTTTATTTATAGCCCGCTCTCCCCGATGCCGGCTCAGAGCGGGTAACATCAAACCATAAAATACAATTTTAAAAAACCCTAGAACAGCATACGATTACAGTAAATACAATGGGCAATGGAAATACAACAATTCTATAAAATTTTGGATGTCACACGGAGGGGCACTGTTCAGTCAACTGCGAAGGGGTATTTGGGGGGGACACAAAGGGAGAGGAAAAGAGAGAAGAGGGGGAGGCCAGACTCATTACCAGCGAGGGTCCTCGTACTGCCCTCAGCCATCGGCCCAGTGGCACAACTCTGTTTTGCAGGCCCCGCAGAATTGTACTAAATCCCACAGGGCCGTGATCTCTCCTGGAAGAATGTTCCACCAGGCCAGGGCATTATACCTGGTGGCATTATAACCCGTGGCATTGTAACCTCCTGAGGTTCTTCCCTTCCTCAAACTCCCCAGGCTGCCCTTCAAAATCTCCAGGAATCTCCCAACCTTGAGGTGGCAACCCTAACCCCCGAGTGTTCTAGGCTGCTGAAAACAGTCATCGTTGGATACTCAGATTCAGTTAAATACTCTGTTATCAACTGCTACCTGAGCTGAATTCAGAGGATCTTTTCTGCTGGTGGAAGATATCTTCATCTCCTGCTTCTGACTGGGGGAAAAGGTTATTTTTTTTGGAGGCTCATCTGTTGGGACAGAAACCCACAAAGAAAGCAGATGGGGGGGGGGATCACTGTAATTATCCTTACTGTCACTATTATTATCCACATTACTCTCGCCGTCATTATCGCTGTCATTATCCACATTAATAAATGATAAGACACCTATTGTAAGGAGAATGCCGCTAAGACTGTAGAGATAGTTGATTGTTATGCAATCCGCTATGTGACTCCTGTAGCGGGGGAATCATAAAGACATCTTTTTCTTCTTCTTCTTAATCTTTGCTTAAAGCATCTTTTGGGGGTAAAAATGGCAAACCATTGCTCGGGTCCATGGAGATTTATTAGATGTGGACAGAGTCTAATCATTTGCAGGTCTCAGGAGGGAAAGTACTGAGATAAAAGTTTTTTTCTAAAAAAACCCCCCAAACACGATGCATCCCATGCGGCAGTAATCCAAAGCTTGATAGCAGAAGGGATTTATTATATGTTGGTAAAGGTGAACCACTATCATCTTGAAGGATATATATCCCAAAGACTGATGCAGTATGGAGAGTTGGGAGCTCAGGCACAATGAGGGGATCTTCCTTCATGCATAAAGACAAGCTGGAGGAGATTTCGTTTGTGCAGAAAAGGAGAAGTTAATGACAATCTCGGAGAAGGCTGCTGACAGTTCAAGGGTACAGATGGAGATGTATAGCGGGCGCCATTCGGGCCAGCTCTCGGGTGCAGTGCTGGGTCTACAAATCATATGGTTAGCCAAATATAATCAAGCCCAAGATGGTAATTTGGAGGCTCCAAGGCCATTGAACAGGTATGTAGCTGCCCAAAGGACATCATTATTCGGTATCCATTGCTTCGTGCGCATCACCCTTCCCCCCATTCCTCTTGGATTCCCACCTTCCATCAGTCATGGCCCCAAGATATTTTACCTAAGGTTTCCAGGAGGTCTCCCATCCAGGCCCACCATCTTTAGCTTCAGTTAGGTTGAAGTATCAAGTGCCTTCAAACTTCAGGACCCGTGTAACGATTCCATGTTTTACTGTGTGTGTGTGTGTTTAAAAGTTGGTTTATATTGCTGTGTGGGACAATCTAGAATGCTGAAACAGGCAAGTTGTGTGATTGGTGAGTGACAGAGAGGGGGAGGGTTTTTTGGAATGGATGCGGTGTGGATGAATTGAATGTCTATCAGGAGTGACTGTTAGAGTTTAGACAGTTTATGATGACAGTTGGGAAAAAACAGTTAACCAGGGAGTTGAGGAGAGAGTCAGAGGAGAGTGTGCTGTGTAGGAGCAATATATATGAGAGTTGTCCTGAGGTCTCTGTCTGAGACTTTCCTATGTGAAATACAAGAGTAAAGTCTCTGTGATATGAGAGTTATAATTGAAAGCTGAGAGTCTCTAAGAAAAGTACCGTGAAATATTGTTACAAAGTGGCTTTATCCTCCCTGTCAGTAAAGGAGAGGCTTGTGAGAGACACCAAGGATATGATCAAATCATTCCCAGAACTGTTTACCTTGTTCACCCTCGTGTTTATACCTTCGTTAAATAAATCCTATTTACTTCAAGTTTACCAGCTAAGTAAAGAATTATTCCTGGGACCACATAGTACCACGAATGCCTAAGACCCAAGGTACACCTACCCTCTGGAAAATATTATAGGAAAAGGTTTGGGAAAACCTAGATTTCCCTGGTGGCAGCCCGAAAACCCTAAGAATAAAACATGAAGAACATTTTAAAGTAAAACTAGACCTCCCCAGATAAGAGGTCGTCACAACCCGTTTTACAAAGTCTGAGTCCAGTGGCACCTTTAAGACCAACAAAGTTTCATTTGAGGCATACGCTTTCATGTGCATGCACACTTCTTTAGATACAGTGAAACAGAATCTCCGCAACCATTACATATAGGAAGAGAGGGGGTGTGTATGTGTGTGTGTGGGGTTAGTTTCCAGGAAGGGCTAGTTAGAATCAAGATGCAGAAGTAAACTATCTACGGCGGCAAGAATACTATATGCAAAATATTGGAAACAAAGGGAAGCGCCAAAGAAGCAAGAGTATGTGAATAAACTGTTGGAGACGGCGGAAAATGACAAACCGTCATCGTTGAGGAGAGGGACAACAGACCCAACATTTCAGAAGACGTGGAAAAAAATTGTATGACTGGTACGATATAAATGCATAATTCAAAGTAATGACATTTTTGGTAGGATTAATCTCTTTTAGTTAAATAGAAACAATGGTAAAAAGATAAGAGTACACAGTGGTTGTTTGTGATATGTTGTAGGTATGTTTGTTGTGTATAATATGAAAAACAATAAAAGTGTACCTAACAGGAACTTAAAAAAAGATGCATAAGTAACTAAGAACATAAGAGAAGCCAATGGTCCATCTAGTCCAACACTCTATCACACAGTGGCCAAAAAATACCAGGTGCCATCAGGAGGTCCACCAGTGGGGCCGGGACACTAGAAGCCCTCCCACTGTTGCCCCCCCCCCCCAGCACCAAGGATACAGAGCATCACTTGCCCCAGACTGAGAGACCCTATCTATACCTTGTGGCTCATAGCCACTGATGGACCTCTGCTCCATGCATTTATCCAAGTCCCTCTTGAAGCCATCCATGCTTGTAGCCGCCGCCACCTCCTGTGGCAGTGAATTC
This sequence comes from Gekko japonicus, assembly GCF_001447785.1. Classification (NCBI taxonomy): domain Eukaryota; kingdom Metazoa; phylum Chordata; class Lepidosauria; order Squamata; family Gekkonidae; genus Gekko; species Gekko japonicus. The sequence continues at coordinate 105,044 of NW_015175442.1, forward strand.
CATGTGTTAATCACTCTTTGGGTGCATTCAGACGTGGCCTTTCTGCCGGCATAAACTGCACCGGTTGGAACCGGTGCAGTTTATGCCGGCAGAAACGCGATCACACTCACCTCCATTTTGCGAAGCCCTCCGGTGGACACCCACTCACACGCTGCAGGCGTCTGCGTGTGTTTTTTTTTAAAAGGACAGTTTGAGCATGCGCATAGGCAGCCATTCAGAGAATGCCGATTTTTGCACATGTTCACCCCCCCTTACATTTAAACTTTAAAGGTAAGCACTTACCTTTAAAGTTTAAATCCCAACCTGGCCTCGCTGTAGTCTCGGACTCCTCCGGGAAGTTAAAGTAAGGCATTTTTTTAAAAAAACAAACGCTCAGGGTGAAGCTTCGCCTGAGCGCATATCTCTTCCTCTTAAAAAAAAATGGCGGGGGAAAGCCGGAAGCCTCAGGCTTCCGACGGAAGTGTCTCTGTAACGGAGGAGAGCGATCAGACGCCGGGGTGCACCGATGACAACCGTTGCACTCTGTTTACCACCACTTCCGACCTAGTGGCAGAGTACAACGGTTTAAAGCTCTTTACAACAGATAGAGAGGGAAGACAGATGTTCCCCGTCTGAACGCCGGTAGGTACATCGATTGCAACCGGCACAGAATCCGTTGTAAAGGCTGCATCTGAACGCACCCTTTGGGTGAAGAAGTACTTCCTTCTTTCTGTTCTAACCCGACTGCTCAGCAAATTCATGGAGTGCCCACGAGTTCTTGTATTGTGAGAAAGGGAGAAAAGTCCTCTTTCTCTACCTGCTCTATCCCATGCATAATCTTATAAACCAAATCTTATAATCTTATAAGCGCATAAGGGCACAAGAAAAAATGCAGCTTCTGGCGTTCACACTTTGTTGGTGCGGGATGGACGCAGGATAATCATGCTTTCCAGGGTTTGATTACCACTTTCACCTGGTATCTTTTAAACTCGGGAGGGAAGCGTTACGAGACGGGTTGAGTACGACTGGGGAACGCCAGACAGATGTGCCTGTGTGAACAGTGCCTTTAATCCGTTTGTGAAACGTTTCTGAAACGTGCCTATATCGGGCCAAACGGCCAGTCTGAACTCGGCCTTAGTATGTGTAGATGCACACTCCTTCAGATACACTGAAACAGATTTCCTCAAATATTACATATAGGTAGGGGGGGTTAGTTGCCAGGGAGAGCTAATTAGAGTTAAGATGCATAAGTAAGTGAGCAATAAACACAGCTAAGATTGGAATGATACAATTGGGTTGCCAGCCTCCAGGTGGGACCTGGGGGTCCCTTGGAATTACAGTTCATCTCCTTAAAAAGGATATTATAGCTTTGGAAAAAGTGCAGAAAAGGGCAACTCGAATGATAAAAGGGTTGGAACACTTTCCCTATGAGGAAAGGTTAAAGCGCTTAGGGCTCTTTAGCTTGGAGAAAAGACGACTGAGGGGTGACATGATCGAGGTTTATAAGATTATGCATGGGAAAGAGCAGGTAAAGAAAGAGGTACTTTTCTCCCTTTCTCACAATACAGGAACTCGTGGGCACTCCATGAAACTGCAGAGCGGTCGGGTTAGAACGGATAAAAGGAAGTACTTCTTCACCCAAAGAGTGATTAACACATGGAATTCACTGCCACAGGAAGTGGTGGGTGCTACAAGCATGGACGGCTTCAAAAGGGAATTAGATAAGCATATGGAGCAGAGGTCCATCAGTGGCTATTAGCCACAAGGTATAGCTAGGGGCTCTGGGGCAAGTGATGCTCTGTCTTCTTGGTGCTTGGGGGGGGGGTCAACAGTGGGAGGGCTTCTAATGTCCTGGCCCCACTGCTGGACCTCCTGATGGCACTGGTATTTCTGGCCACTGTGTGAGTCCAGTCTTGAGTGGAAACTGGGTCCACAGGAAGTTGGATAGGGGGTAAGGACTCCTTCAACTTCTTCTTCCTGCAAGGAATCCTGCAGATGCTCTGAGGAACCAGCTACAGCATAGGTAGCAAGTTTAGGTTAGTGAGTTCAACTGCATTGCATTTTCATTCGAATATCTCTGTGGTGTTGTTGCTGTGTGCTCTCCCCTGTATTTTGTTTTGCTTTCTTCCAACCCCTGCTGAATCGAGCCACCCTTTCCCCCCTCTTTTACAATAAACCTTTTTATAAAGACTTCTTTTGGCTTCGCTTAGTACAACCTATTTCTCTGGGATATTTCTCATAATCTCTTCCCCATGTGCTGGACTGCATGGGTGCTACCAGGTTGATATTTATTTTGTTATTGCTCTAGTACTGTGCTGGAAGACCACCTTCTTAGTGGGTCAGTCTAGGGTTTTTCAGGCAGTCCTGAGTCATAGCAGCTGGCTACCAGGGTACTTTCCAGGGAAGCCGTGGTCTGAGGGAGTTTCGCAGCAAAGAAAGGCACCTTTCCCCCATCCCTGCTGTAACAACCCTTTCTGTAATGGGTGTGTTAGTTTAGAGACCACAGGATGCAATCATGCGGAATGCAGATCTAATGAAGAAAAAATACAGAGGCCCATCATTAGTTATGCTAAGCTAGCTGACCCATGTAATGGTGGCGAGTCACTAGTTTTGCAAGACTCTCCGCCTATTACAAGTGTTAACTAGCATAGAACAAGTGCTGACTGGTATCCGTGTGTTTCTTGTATGGACTGGAATTTAACTTGGCTGTGCTTCTTGCATTTCATGCCCCCCATTGGTGGCTTTATTAGAGACCGCCCACAGTGCATAGTGAGGATCCCCTCATTGTCTCTTTATAACCGGGCACTTGGATTCTACTAGCAACTCCTGAAGATGCCAAGGCTTGCCACATTGATGCAGTCAGCGGCAGACCACCTCTGTTGTAGTTTGCCTTGAAGACCCTATGGGGTCACCATAAGATGGCACTTTCTGCCACCACAGTCCAAGAAGGCTTTTTGTTCTTTAACACGCCCATGAGACAACTGCTTGTTTGTTTTCTGTGACAGTCTAGCACAGCTATTGTGTTATGGATGGGGATTTTTATTATATGTTTTGATGGAAAACTGGAATGCTTGTATTAAAAATAATGTTATCACAGCTTTAGGGGGCTTTGCATTGGTCTTCTTCTTCAGTGTTGGGTGAGTTCCCCTTTTCCTTGGTGTAGTGGTTAAGTGTGTGGACTCTAATCTGGGAGAACCGGGTTTGATTCCCCACTCCTCCACTTGCACCCGGCTGGATGACCTTGGGCAAGCTGTAGCTCTGATAAGAGCTGTTCTTGAAAAAAGAGCAGTCTCTGTCAGAGCTCTCTCAACCCCACCTACCTCACAGGGTGTCTGTTGTGGGGAGGGGAAAGGAAAGGAGTTTGTAAGCCCCTCTGGGACTCCTTTGGGTAGTGAAGGGCGGGGTATAAATCCAATCTCTTCTTCTTCTCTCTTCTTCCTTCTGCTGTCTCCGGTTTATATAAATCTAGCACAACATGCAGGATTCGATTCTGCTAGTGAAGGAGAAAAGGATTCCTGTTGGCCACCCAAAAAGTCCCTTGCTTGCACTTTATGTATTGTTTTTAGATTTAATTTATTGTAATTTTAACTGAGAAATTGTTTTAGCAGTAATAATGCTGTGAGTCGCCCTGAGCCTGCTGCGGCGGGGAGGGTGGGATAGAAGCCAAATTAATTAATTAATTAATTAATTAATTAATTAATTAAATATCTGGGGAAATGTGAGACTTGCATATACAAAAGCCAGGTGGGACAGGGGCGGCAGAATGGAGGAGAAATAGACAGTGAAGAAGCCGGCTGAATTGAATCCATATTGTCCCACCATGGTGTCCCTCACTCCAAAGGCCCTTTTTAATTAAAAGTCAATGATTATGATACTAGTGACTACTAGCCATGGTGACTGAGGAGAACCTTCATATTCAGGGGCAGTCAGCCTCTGAACCCCAGTGCCAGGAGCCAGAGGCAACATCAGGGGAAGTCCTTGGCCTCTCTGCCCTGTTGTTGGCCCTCCAAAGGAACAGGTTGGCCACTGTGTGAGACGGGATGCTGGACTAGATGGACCACTGGTCTGATCCAGCAGGGCTCTTCTTATTTTCTTACAAGGGGAAGGCCTCGGCCTCTCTGCCCTGCTGTTGGCCCTCCAGAGGAACAGGTTGGCCACTGTGTGAGACAGGATGCTGGACGAGATGGACCACTGGTCTGATCCAGCAGGGCTCTTCTTATTTTCTTATGAGGGGAAGGCCTCGGCCTCTCTGCCCTGTTGTTGGCCCTCCAGGGGAACTGGTTGGCCACTGTGTGAGACAGGATGCTGGACGAGATGGACTATTGGTCTGATCCAGCAGGACTCTTCTTATTTTCTTATGAGGGGAAGGCCTCGGCCTCTCTGCCCTGTTGTTGGCCCTCCAGGGGAACTGGTTGGCCACTGTGTGAGAAGATGCTGGTGAACTCTTCTTACTTTTTATGTTCTTGTGATGTTTGATGTTTCCTCAGGTTACACCTGACTCTGTGTGTGGCATGTGACAGAAAACCCACATGTTGTGTGGTGAAGTCCTGCTGTGTTTGGCCTCCGTTTTACTTCCGCTTAGGTGAAAAAGAAAACGCTGGACTTTACTGCGATGATCGCCAGCTGAATATTTCCTCTGTAGAATGGGATGACCACCGCCATTCTTGAGCCGCCTCAGTTCTTTCTCTCTATATATACCTGCATTAAGAATTAGAGATTCCGCTGCCACAAAATAATATCTTCCTATCGTTTCTCCATGCTTCAAAGCCAGCTCTGGCACAGCGAGCCTCTTGTATAAGCCTCTTCTCACTTATCCACACACCTGCTCCAAATTTGGATTAAGCGTTATCGGGAGATGACATCATCTTCTTTCTTGGCTCCAGTTTTTCTGTTTTCAAGGTCTTTTATTTGGGAATATAAATTGACTCCTCCGGTCCTCTTTTCAAACTTGACATCAGATGGTTTTTGAATCATGGGCCCGTTATGCTGCAGGTTAATCCTTCTCTTTGACTGAGCACACAGAGGTAGAGCAGATAAAAAGCGGAAGGGTAAACAATGAAGGAAATAAAAAGGGGACTGGGGAAGGTTTCTTTTTTTTGACAGGCTTTTCCAGTTTCCTTTTAAAAGGGTATACAGAACAGGATGTTGGTGCTTCAGAAAGAAAGGGAGGGAAATGTGCCTTAGCCGCAGATAGGAAAGTAATAGTTTATTAACACCAACATGATTATGTATTGCTTCCCAATGGAAATCGCAAGAAGCATTTCCTATAAATGTCTGGCTTTTGACTATCTGGAAAGTAGCATTTATGTCTAGATAAATGTAGCAATGTCTAGATAAAAATAGCAGTGTAGAAGTCCTGAAGATATTAATGTACAATTTATCAAGAAATGGTCAGTGTTTGTAACAGCATGAAATGATACCGTTCAAGAGGGGATTAGACATGATAGCAACAAAATATTCACTTCTGTAAAAAAAAATTGTTAAAAGGAGGGAATCCTTATAATTTAAATAAGGAGTTTTAAAAGTCACCCAGTGTTTTAACTGGTCTCACAGATTATCCACGTTTTTCTCTCTTTTCTTGCTGTGATTAGGAATTGGGGGGGGGGGGTTGGCGTCAAGAAGGCCTTTAGTTTTTCAAGAAGGCCTTTAGTTTTAGCCTTTAGTTTGGGGACAGGTAGGAAGATTTTTGGAAGGAGCGAGATTTCAAGCATTTTGGACCACACTTACTTTTTTTTTTTTAAGTGCATTTTGTGTGAACTGGAAGGGGTTACTTTTTATCCCTCATAATATCCAAAGACAGGAAATGGAACGGCATAGTCTAACCCAGTCTCATTAGATCTTGAAAGCTAAGCAATGTTGCCACTTGGATGGGAGACCACCAAGGAAGGCTTAGCGGAGGAAGGCCTTGGCAAACCCCCTCTGCTTCATCACTCGCCTCGAAAAAAACCCTATGGGCTGGCCAGAAGTTGGCTGCAAGTTGTTGGCACGTGACATAACACACAATACTCAAGATACAGGAGTGCTTCTGAGGTCTGATGTAAAAGATTCTCCTCCCGACCTTTCCTAAAGGGAATCTCAGAGATATTGGGTTGCCAACTCTGGGTTGGGGAATTCCTGGATATTTGGGGGTGGATCCTGGGGTGGGTGGGGCTTGGGGAAGAGAGGGACCACAATGGGGTAAAATGCCACGGAGTCCACCCTCCACAGCAGCTGTTTTCTCAAGGGCAGGGCTATTTTGGGGCAGGAACACACAGGAACGGAGTTCCGGCTGGCTCCTGAGTTGGCCGCGCCCAGCAGGAACTCATTAGCATAATAGGCCACACCCAACAGCAGAAACTCATTAGGATTGCCTACATTAGGGGTGTGTGGCCTAACATGCAAAGGAGTCCCTGCTACAAAAAAAGCCCTGGGTTTTGACAACAAACAAGGTAAACAGAATAAGAAGGGAAAGGTGGGTGTGGCTGGGTGACCACACCCATTGTCTGGATGACCACACCTCTGGTAACACGGGGGTGTGGCCTAATGTGCTAATGAGCTGTGCTCTCAGGGTGTGGCCTAATATGCTAATGCATTTTGCTGTTGGGTGTGGCCTACTATGCTAATGAGTTCCTGCTGGGCTTTTTCTACAAAAAGAGCCCTGCTGAAGGGCGTGATGTTTTGACAACTCTGTTCTTTCAATCCAGGCCCATGTTTTAGACTGCCCTCGTTCACTCCAGGATTTGGTGTGGGCAGGAACAGAGGGAAAGAAAGTTGTACTCACTGTAGCTCCAGACAGGGAAGATTTGGACTTATTAAACGGTGTGCTCCTGTTTGAAACCATGCTGCCTCCTTAGTTTAATGCCTAGCATTAAGGGCACAACACATGGGGACTGATCTCTGTCATCTGGATATCAGCTGTAATTCAGGGAGATCTCCAGGCCCCACATGGAGGTTGGCAACCCTATTGAGATAACATTGGTCAGGGGCCTGAATTCAACCCATGGGATATCAATTGCAATTGCTAATCTTTACTCTAAACAGAGAGCCAATTAATAAGTACTCTCTTTTAGGTGAGACACCAAAGCACTCCTTTCCCCCAGAGTTGCCATTTCCAGGTTTGAAAGTACCTGGAGATTTGAGGGGTGGAACTTGAGGAGGCCAAGGTTGGAGGAGGAGGAGGAGGAGGAGGAGGAGGAGAGGTGCTATGTAAAACGACAACAGGAAAGAGAAAAAGAAAAGAAAAACGGACCACAGAATAGGACCGTTTACATTAATGCATCTATTGCCATGTGTTCATCCTTAGAAGTTTGGTAGAATGTTTATACAGGTGAAGGAGTTGCACTAAGCTTTGATAATACAAATATATAGTTATTCTATCACAGATGTATTCTGCTATTTACCAATCTCCAGGGGGCAGCTGGAGATCTCCTGGGATTGCAACTGATCTCTAGGTGATAGGGTTCCCAAGTACTTACCACGATCCGGCGGGGGAAACATGCTCCCCGGCCGGACCATTCCTCCTTGTAACACAGCATGTCGTTGCCAGGAAGTGACGCTGGGTGACGCTCTGGCAATGGGGCTCGAAACTCGATGGTACCATCGAGTTTCGAGCCCCATTGCCAGAGCGTCACCCAGCGTCACTTCCTGGCAACGACATGCTGTGTTACAAGGAGGAATGGTCCGGCCGGGGAGCATGTTTCCCCCGCCGGATCGTGGTAAGTACTTGGGAACCCTATCACCTAGAGATCAGTTGCAATCCCAGGAGATCTCCAGCTGCCCCCTGGAGATTGGTAAATAGCAGAATACATCTGTGATAGAATAACTATATATTTGTATTATCAAAGCTTAGTGCAACTCCTTCACCTGTATAAACATTCTACCAAACTTCTAAGGATGAACACATGGCAATAGATGCATTAATGTAAACGGTCCTATTCTGTGGTCCGTTTTTCTTTTCTTTTTCTCTTTCCTGTTGTCGTTTTACATAGCACCTCCTGCAGTTTCCACAATGGGACGGCTCAGACCAAGATTCAATGTTTCATCAAGGCAGATCCTAACATAGCTACATTACAGTACGCTTATTAAAACATACAATTCTTTAAATTCTTTAAAAAGCCTCCCTAACCATTTTAGCGTGCTGGTCTTACTTACAATGATTTCTCCATGTTCTAACATTCCATTGTTGTTCATTATACCCTACTTTCTCCAAGCTTCCAACTGGGGGCTTTCATCTTTTCCAGCTGTTTTTACATTCTGCTTCTAGCCTGGGAGAACTCTTTTTTTTGTGAATACCATTTTAGGCTGCTGAGTATTGTTTTATGAGGTTTTTATGCCAGGCCTTGTTTCTCTGGCTTGTTTATCATCAGTGAGGTTCATGCTGTGGTTTTCAGTGATTATATTGTATTGTTTTATTGAGGAAAGTCCATGAGTTGGTTCCTGGGAAAGTGGTATATAAACTTTGTAAGTAAATAAATGAATAAATAACACCCAAGGGAGGAAAGGGTTAAACGTATCTCCCCCCCCCCGCCACAACTTCACTACAACCCATACCCAAATCAGATGTTCGAGCTGTTGCTATTTCCTTTTAATAATGTCGGAAGGACTCATGTCTCGCTACAGAACATTTGCCTCAGCCCGAGCAGAGAAATGAAATGCAACAGGATGTGTTTGAGCTAGTTTAATTGCTTCTGTCCTCATTCCGGTTCCATATGAAAATGAGCATGAGGAAGGGCAACCTTCCTCTGATCACTGACGCCTCGAGCGGAACCAAATATTTACAGAAGCTTATCCACATTCAGTGGCTCTGATAAGTTGCCTATCCATCGTTTCCATTGCTTTCCGGAGCTTAGCGGGTAACATTTGGATGCACTTGAGCCAGATGTGTTAGTAAGCCAAAGTGCTGAACCAACGGCAGGGCAGTCATCTAGAAGAATGGTGCCAAACAAATAAAGAAAAGTGTGCTTTGTTGATATAATCTGTTGATCTGCTTATGGAACGTCACACCCCAATTGCTAGGGAAAACAAGTTGAGACAACAGGAATCAAAAGCAGTGCGCTGTGGCGTAGTAACAGAGCACCTCCTTTTAGAATTTGCCATCTAAAAATATATATCTGAATGTTGCACAAAGCATGGGCACGTGCAATTTGCCATCACTCTTCGTTCCATCCATTAACTGATTTATTCCATCTTCCAGATTGACCATGTGCTTGTGTGCAGTGCAGAAAGAGCAATCTTGTGGCTGTTTGCATGTGGGTGTTTTACCAAGGCACAACACTGACAGCGCAAACCAGGGGAAAAAAAACACCACATGAACGAATCTAGTCTTCCGTCAGGTTCGGACCCCTGCCATGATCAATGATTGTATACTGCTGCCCTGTGTTTGCTTGGCTTACTTTCGCTTTTGTAGCCCCTGCCGGCATTGCACATTTGACTGCTCCTCTTGGTACCCTTTTCAGTCCTCCCTGACATTCCTAAGGGGGGGGGGGAGTGTGAGAACCAGTGCATGGAGTTGTGTGGAGGTGCTGCTCGTAATTTTCCGGAATCCACCCCCACTCCGTTCACAGGTTCCAGCTGGACCTGTGGCCTTGGGAGAGATAAAACTCAAGACATGGCAAATTAGGTCATATTGTCAGAGAGCCAGTTTGGTGTAGTGGTTACGTGTTCGGACTCTAATCTGGGAGAACCAGGTTTGATTCCCCACTCCTCCACTTGCACCTGCTGATGTGACCTTGGGTCAGTCACAAGCTCTGGCACAGCTGTTCCTGAAAGAGCAGTTTGTGCCAGAG
>NW_015175442.1:114901-116578 GCF_001447785.1 Gekko japonicus
TCTTCTTCTTCTTCTTCTTCTTCTTCTTCTTCTTCTTCTTCTTCTTCTTCTTCTTCTTCTTCTTCTTCTTCTTCTTCTTCTTCTTCTTCTTCTTCTTCGACCCGTGGTATGTGTGGGGGTGTGTGGTGTATACCTGAGGGGTGGAACCCATTCCCCACTTGCCGATCCTGTGCTATTGCTTGTTAGTTCTGACAAAGGTGTTAACTTTACCAGAAGTCCAAATCTTACCAATAAACCTTATTAAGGAATATTGAGTTCCTCTGGGGTCTGACAAACCACTTTAAGATCTGTGAGGGCAGTGTTCGGTCAATGCCCGTGTGCACATAGGTAAGGTGCATGGTCAAAGATGCGCACACAGATGAACTGAAGGGATTGAAAGCTGTTGGACGGAAGGGATTCCGGAGGGAATTTTAAAATGTCTCCTACTTAAATGGAGGGCATAGTGGGGAAATTGCAACTCTGTGCTCAAAGGGAGGTCACAAGGAACCCTTGAAACCTGAAAATGCTTAGAAACACACACAAAAACATATATTGTATAGCCTGAAAAAATCCCTGACAGTGATGGAAAATCTGTTAAATAAGATCAGTCCAAGTTCTGCTTTTATACCCCCTATATCTATTCATGGAGGTAAGATGACAATAAAGGCCTTAAATCTGCAAGAAAGGGGGAAAGCACTGTCCGGGAAAGCTTGGTTAGCCAGCCAAAGATGATGAATATTTTAAAAGCTACCCGTCTCCCCTGATGTGTGTGCAGAAATTTCCAGTGTTCTTTACTTGCCTTATGTTCGCTTCGAGTCCGAGGGGGAGGCGAATGCTCTAAAACTAATGATACAATTCTATAAAATGTTCAAAACAACTAAAGGACATGCAGCGTTTTAAGAAAAATCATGCTGCCTTCTTGCTGAACTGAGAAATGTAGCTTGTGGAGCCACCTGATCTAATATGCAATGGGGAGGGATCGCTTTGCCAGCCAAAGTTGGCAACCTGCTGGGAGGGTTTGAGTTGGGGATAATCTTCTTGATGTTTCAATGATGCTTGATGTCACTTCTGGTGAAAAACTGGAGGTGAAGTCATCGTGCCACCGTGCCATTCTAGGATGGGGGGGGGCAACCTTTTTGAACCTGTGAGCACGTTTGGAATTTGGCATGGCATGGTAAGTGCTGCAGTAAAATGGCTGCCGCAAAATGGCTGCCACAGAAGGTGGAGCCAGGCACAAAATGATTGCCATCACTTAACTTCAGTAACACGAGTACAGATCCTTGTGCTGTGGTGGCAGCTGCTGCTAAATCAACATTTAAAATAATCTGTGTGGCCAATCAAGTATCCAATGGTCAGTCAGAAGCCTTGCTGGGCAAAAACCCTCCCTGGCCTCAACCACTTCCTAAAAACAACCACTACACCAAACTGGCTTAAGTGTGCGGACTCTAATCTGGGAGAACCGGGTTTGATTCCCCACTCCTCCACTTGCACCTGCTTGGGCAAGCCATAGTTCTGGCACAGCTGTTCTTGAAAAAGAGCAGTTTCTCTCAGAGCTCTCTCAGCCCCACCTACCTCACAGGGTGTCTGTTGTGGGGAGGGGAAGGGAAAGGAGTTTGTAAGCCGCTCTGAGACTCCCTTGGGTAGTGAAGGGCGGGGTATAAATCCAATCTCCTCCTCCTCCTCCTCCTCCTCCTCCTC